>NC_070583.1:11279999-11579999 GCF_027409825.1 Scomber japonicus
CTCTCACAGTGGTTTGTACATACATGGCACAATGGGAAGTGATCGCCTGTCTATGTTAAGCCAATGCCAATTGTTCTTTATATTCTGTTCCCTGGTCTAACATGTTTTCATGATATTCCCTCATTATTCTTTAGACTTTATTGTCCTGTGGATCTATTGTGTGAGAAACAAGAGCAACTCAGACTTCATTGGCATCTAAAATGCATAGTGTCAAGATAAATGCAGCTAATGTGCTCATTAATCTATCATTGCTTGGAGGGTCTCAGTTATGAGCAGAGCACAAATGTCAAACCAGCCAGGTTACATAAGTGACATCAGATTCTCTTTTGTACATTTATGCCAACAGTGCATTGAATTGGTTTGCACTAGCTCATCTTTTTTTATTCCACCTTCTGTGACCTTACTCTGACTGCTCCCATAAGATTAAATAACCACATCCCAGACACTAGATAGTGATTCCTGAATCTCTAAAACATTTCATAAAGTAAATGGCAAAGTGTCTATCTTATGAGGCTTATTTAAAAATGAAAAAAAAGATAAAAACTGTGCACAAATTTTAAAAGTTACATACTTCAATACACTATGGTCACTCATCAACACTTATATTACATAAAATGAATGTTCTCTAATAATAATTGATTACTAAGAACATTGACTGGCTAAAAGACTTAATAATCACTCATTCATACCAGATTGTTGAAGGGTATGCTCATCATTGACAGCCTACACATAGATAATCCTCCCTATACTTTGACAGGAAGGCATAGCAGGTACATAGTTATGAAAAATGAACAGTGTATATTAGCCCTTGTCACCATCATCTCATCCTCTATACTAGAGCAAAGGGGTGTCAAAGGCATTTTCATTCAAGGGCCACAAACAGCCCATGTGGGCTGGACCAGTAAAAATGTGGAGGAAAGGAAAAGAATACAGGAAGGAAGGAAGGAAGGAAGGAAGGAAAACAAAAGACAGGAAGGAAAGTGGGCCAGATTGGACCCCTCAGCGGGCCGGTTCTGGCCCACGGGCCGTATGTTTGACCCCCCCTGGTCTACAGTAAGTGTATCTGCGTATGTGTGTGTAACCAGTCAGTGATGCTTTTGTATGCTGGCTAATTAATAAAAAAATCAATAACAATAATAATAATAATGAATCATACTTTTAATTAATAATGTTAAGTTAATTCAGCATTCTGAGACACAGTGCTTTCTACAGACACTGGTCCTGAGTGTTTTTTGTCTACATAAGCTCTTTGTTCATACCTCTTTTCATCTGCAAAAAACCCCAGTTCCAACTTCCTGTTTATTTAACACTGATTCTATTGTGATTTCTAATTACTCCACACAAGTAACATTTATCCATCTAGGCAGGCGCACACTCACACTGGGAATAACAAAATACAAGTCAATGTGATTAGCAAGAGTGGAAAATAAGACTTTAAATGTATCAGACAACTGCGGTCAATGAAGCTGCAGTAGGGCTTTGCTTTAAATAAAGTAAATAAGAAAAGAAAAAAAAATCGCCAGCTGTTGGCATAAAGTTTACTTAGCTTTATGTAGGTGGAGAAGTTGGGCTGCAGCTCCAAAAGATTTCTCATCCACCCACTGTGCATCTAATCTCATTTTCAGAAATGTGTAAAAATAACTAATCACATATTGACAGGCATGAGATTTATAAAGCCAAAGCCTGCCAGTTTCAACCCTCAGTGCTCGCTCCCTAGATCGCGGCTATTCTACCGAGACTGAAAACAATGCCAGTGTGAATCATGTTGTGCTGAGAGTGGTCAGCCATGTTAATGCTGATAACAGGGGACACATTAAAGATAAAGAGTTGGTTTGAGCTTTGGAGCCGTGTCTGTACAGGCAGGATAAAGCAGTGTTTGATATTAATTTATTACGCTAATTTAGCTGCTGTATTCCCTGAGGTAAAGCCCTATGTGAGTGGGTGTGATGGGAAATGTGTGTGTGCGAGTGTGTATTCACTGGAAATTGTCCCTTTCCTGCTGCTAATGTTTAATTCATTATTAATAAAAGATGATCTCTAAGTGAGAAATAATAATCATTGTACATGTCTAATCTGTCTCTTACGTGTACTATATATTGAGCAGTTGAAGAGGTGAGGAAGTGAGCAGTTAAGTGTCAGGCTGTGGAATGACAGCTAATATTCTTATTACTGTGTATTTCCCATCTGTCACCCATTTGCTGACAACTGAATCCCCTTATGAGTGAAAGTGTGTGTAAGAGGATTGACAGCATGGAGGCTGCAGAAATGGGCAGATGAAAGTCAGGTTATAGACTGACAGCTCATATGAGGACCTGTCTAAAAAGAAACCAGAGAGACCATCAATCCACTGAGCTCTACTTTAACGTAGCACACTACCCATGAACCATAGCAACTAATTATCCACAGTCACAGTGAACAGCAGATGCCTGGTTATCATTCAGCTAACATTGGAAAGTTGCTCTGTTCATTATGTGACAGTTAATCCATTACTGTGGAGAAGCATCACCACAGTTAGCAGTGATTTATCATGCTAGCAAATAGCTGCTTTGACCGCCATTGACATTGCTCTAATATTACACTGATGATTTTCATAAGACATTAGATAAACTGTGATGAATGTGTCATTGCTAACAACAGCATCAATGTAGCAGTTTGGTTTAGACATAGAGCTCATTGTGATCTTCACCCTTTGACCCCTATTAGGCTACATTACATTTCAATGAAAAAAACAACAACATATACACACATATAGATACATTTTTTTCCTATGCTCTCATGTGAGAGTAAAACTGAGCCAAACACTTATTGAATCCCACCTCAATTATTAGGGGTGCAACAGTTCAATATGTAACTTGGTTTTGGGGAGATGGTTCAGTATGATTTTGGTATAACAGAAAATAAAACAAAAGAAAGAAAAATAAACAATAATAATAATAATAATAATAATAATAATAATAAAATGAAAACAAATATATTGGTACTTTATCTTGAAAAATGAAAACAACAGTGGCTCATTAAACAAAACTATTACTGAAACAGTTGAACTGCACTGCTGTGGAATAAATGAAAACCACTCTTCTGTTTCCTGCAAGGTGTCAGGACACCTGCTGACAGCTGTCATATGATGATTTATGGTCACTCACAACTTGTTCTTACAACGTGCTGTCCAACCATGTCAGAAATCCAATGTGTCCATAGTTGTTCCAAACGGCTTCACTCAAAGGTGGAGCTAAAAGTCAACTAACCGGTACAGGGAGATGTGATATTGCTTATGGGGACAATGGAGCATATTTTAATTATAATGATGGCAGCAATAATCAGGATAACATGGCTAAGTTTGCGAGCATACATCCATGAGCATGCTACCTGCATGCTCATTTACAAAAAGGGAATTATTATTATCATCATCATCATCATCATCATCATCATCAGTATTATTATTATTAGTATTATTATTATTATTATTATTACTATTATCATTATTATTCTTGTCTTCGAACGACTGGAACTCTTAAAAAAAGTTTCAAGACTTTGCTTACCATTCCTGGAGCTATTTGCCTGAGATGAATCTGAATACGAGGCGGGAGGGGCACTGGCAGACGCCTCCTCGTTCACACCATGTTGCCGTCTCAGGTGTGTAATAAAGTTAGTAGTGCTGCCTGTTCCCTTTACAGCAGCGTGGCACATTTTGCAAATTGCATTTGCAATTGTCCATCTCTCTTGTGAAATCAGTAGTGTTTCCAAACTTTAGATTCATAGTTGGCTGGTGTATGTGTTTGTTCTGCCTCCGCCATCCTCAACGCATGCAGGAGTATATTGTGACACACCCCTCACCTATACTGCTCAGAAGCAGCCAGCATCAGCTCTGTAACTTAAGGTAATGTAAGAGGAATAGTCCAAAATATTAAATTATTGTGTGGGTCATATTTCTAAATAAATACGTAGAACATCTAATAATTAAATGGATCAGATTTTATCAATGACCAGATTTCATCCCAAAATTACATCTATTCACAGCTGCTCTACAGATGCACTCATGTCATGCCTGCGCATGTCTGTGTATCGATAAGAATCGGTTAATCTTGTACCAAATGGTTCAGTATAAAAAGACGAAGCGTTAAAACCCCTATTACATTATCAATCTCAGCAGTGTCTCATTAATCTCATTAATGCCATCTCTGCTGGTCATTCAGCTGTTCAACATTCAGGCAGACCAATATATTGCTCAACAGTGTGTATAATTATTTGTCATAAATTAATGTTCACCTTGTGAGAAGAAAATAAATAAATCACAGTCAGAGAAACATGTCAGAGGAGACCGGAGCATTTATAGCAACAAAAGGTTACACAGTTGTGTTTGACTGATGATGCTCTGCTCCATTTAAATCTCTCTTAATGAATCCAAGCAGCATGTGAGACATTCTGCCAGGAGCAATAACTCTCCACTGCAGGTATATAAAACAGAAAGAGCACTCACATATCACAGTGAAATGACAGGCTCATAATGCACACAGCAGGAGATGCCATAACAAGTATAATTACTAATAAACCACAATTTGAGGATTGCATGATAAAAAGAATCAGACCAGTAAATCTGTAGAAGTTTGCAATAAGAGGAATGACATCAACAGCATGACTGGACTGCATGGATCTGATAATAGTGGCTGTGTACAGGTTTGCTCTGAAACTACACACATGCAAATACACGCCTAAAAAACACACAAGGCACGTCTGGCAGGATGCCATTATAATCCTGCTGCAGATGCCGCTACACCTGAACTGTAGAGCAGATGTCACACACAGACACTCACAACAGACAGCTGGGCTGATGAGCAACTGAGTAAACTGATATTGTAATGTTGAGCTCCGGGTGCTGTTATGTTGATGAAATCTGGTGTTCTAATACTGTAACAAAGCAGGTTGTACCTTAATCTCCCCTTTTGTTTGCTTTGTTTTAATACCAAAAGCCAAGAAAATCCATTCAAAAAATAAAAATGTAGACATTAGACAGTATACTGACAAAGACATCATTGTTTTATAATAACCCTCACTATAACTTTCCTTTCTAACATAACATAATGTGTAGTGCCAAATTTAAAGTTATTGTATCCATATGGTATCCAGCTACACAGAACTGATAGAGTCTTAGGCTAATGTGATGCTTCAGCAACAGTAGATGACACACAGTAGATGTATGGCTTGGCTTTCAGTTTGGGGAAGGAAAAAAAAAGGAAACTGTGAAACTCAATCCGCTGTTGTCTACAGGTGGTCTCCCCCCCATGAAAACCAAGGTAGTGGACCTTTTCGTCAAATATTTGATACAGCTTTCCAGCCCGTGGCAACATTTGAATTATGAAAGAAACTTCTGACAGGCTTGAGTTTGATGTGAGTCCATATATATTACAATAAATAAGAATCCACAGCCACTGTTGCTTATAAGTGGAGCGAGTGTCTCATCTATCTGGCTGAATTCATCTATTTAAGACTGAGATAACATAAACTTTCATTTTATTGAAAAGTTACTTAAGAAGGATGAAATCCAAGTTGGCATTTCAAAGCATCTCTGAAAATAACTAGTAGATTATAGGGCTAAATATCACACATCACTTGTTTCATGTCCAACTATTTTAATGTTATTTTGAAGACATATAATGACTTGTTACAATGCTTCTACTTAAAGGTATACTATCTTGGTTGGCGAGCTACAGAATGATTGAAGAGAGCGAGCAATGCTGGTGAGAACAAAGCTGTGAGTCTGACAAATAAACAGAACCCCCCCCCCCCCCCCCACATCTTTTCATATAACCCTTAGCCCTTATTGGCCTCTCTGCTCTGCGTGTGGGTAGCTCTGCCCTGACCTCAGTCAAACAGACACGCAGACCTGCAGCTCTTTATACATCCATGCACAGAGAACAGAGAGCAGAGTGCAGCAGAGGAGAGAAATGGTAACAGCAATGTAACCTAGTTGCTAAAAGTCCTGACCTCACACCCTTTATGCTGTTATTGGCTAGGGGCTACACATGCACTGTCCAAAAGCTGACCCCAAGAAACGCCCCAAACACAGTAAACTAATAAGAAAATAGAAGCAGAGGGCAGAGTCTCTGCAGATAAATACACAGCCACACACTTCTAGTGGGCAAGGCTAGATTAATACTACCAAAGGCCCCTGGTCCCTGCCGCAGCCCATGCTACAATTTTTATGTCATTCTGATTGGATAACGCTGCTGTCAGGTGGAAATCTTTTAAGTCTATGTTTTGTTTTGGAGATATTAGATTCCTGACAGCGACCATAATTATCGACATGAAAAAAAAAGTATCAATTCCTGTGCCGTGTTGCTGTGGAGTCCTCATATATGTGTGACGTCACCACACTCTGCTATACACACACACAAACACACACACACAAACACGCACACACACGCACATACACTAACAGACAAATACTCTACACTCTGTGCGGAGGTTACATACAGTATGACCTAATCACTCCAGTCACACAGTGAATACACCTCATATTCACTTATCTGTCCTCCTTCACCACGGCTGGATGATCTCTTTATGCTGTCACAATAACAGACAGCTATAAAAGTGGCCATAAACTTCTCACTTTGCCAACTGATGAGTACATCAACAACTGCCAGATAGACACTTCATCAGTGAGAAGCTTCACCAATAAACTGCACTTCCTGAACATGTGTGACATGAGCAGGTTTTATGAGAGCAGTGTAACATAATTGTAATATGAGCACATTTAGCTGATGGTTCCTTCACCTCCACAAACACCTTAAGATGTGTTTCCATGTGAATATCCATCCCTGTCAAACCAAAGCACAACACATTGTGGTTCTCCTGGTTATGCTTATTAAAACATTTTAATTAAAGTTTGTAAATAGATAATTAAAAAGAAAATGCAGCTTAAGAGAGCTTCCATGGTGTGTGATCACCTCAGCATATCAGCCTTTGTGTCAGTAACAGAAATGTTTAGTATTTGGCTCAAGAGTGGAGAGCAGGAATCAGAATTGTATCACTTTAACACACATCACACACTCAGTTTGAGATTGAAATGATGGAGGTCAGTTCTCAGTGATGTTAAGATTCATTTTAAAATGCATGTATCAAAATCGATTTTACATGTACAATAATGTGCAATATATAAAAGTTGGTTTCTTGATGCCTCACCTAGTGCTGCTAAATATTTGTTGTGCATATTGCTGTGCATCAATTTAAATGTGATCATATCTTGTCAGCAGTTAAAATAAGTTGCTATTATTAGAAGAAATTGTGAGGGGTTATAAAAAATGTTTTAATACATATGTTAACAATGTGGGTAACCCCTTCTCAACTCCCAAAAAAGCACTTCATCAATGTCATTGTCTTTTAATTGATAATAACACTGTGTCCTTGCTGAGATATAAAGCAAATTAAGGATGGCCATGATAATGTCATTCATCAATACTGTAGTCTGCACATGAAACTGGAAGCATCTTACTGCACACAGTAAATATCAGCCTGTAACTTCCACCCGGTCAATAGACTGGAAATGTAATGGGACAATGGAACTGAAGTGAGATGAAATTATAAAATGACATGCAAGCAATAACCTCCAGCTGTGGTGATTACTATTATTAAAGCCTGAGTAGTGTCAGTAGCAGCTGGATCATACTAATGTACATACATGACCAAGATGAACACAAATGACACACTATGGACATTAAGAAAAATCACTAGTTATTTATGGTAGTATAAATTATAGAGCTGATATGTCTGTATAATAAAAGAAAAAAAAAGCTCTGAAACTCAGATACAAAACTAAACTCAAAAATGCTCTGATTACTAAATATTGTAATGCATAATTCATAATTCATTGTGTAATGTTTTGTGAATTATATCACTTATCACTTATAGGTGATGTATGCCCAGAGTGGGTTTCTACCTCACCCACAAATGTTTTATTTGTATTTTCATATTTCTCTGACTTTTATTTTTGTGCAAATAAACCAATAAAACCAATAAACCAAACTGACATTTCACAGCCAACACTAGTGCATGAAGCATAAGGACATAAATTATCTGGTTTTCATGAAATCCTATGTGGCCACACAGGCTTCTTAATGCCTGCAGACTTCTTCTGAAGCTAATACTGGCATAAAAAATAGACAGAAAGATGTGCATCTGCTGTCTGTCTCCATCTACCCATCCCTAGTGTGTTATACACTGCTGAGCTGTTGTGTAAACAGTGGAGATATAAAGATGTTTAAAACATCAAAGTTTGGCAGTCTGGTACAAACCAAATGAATGACAGATTAACTCTGATGTTTTGTTCAGAGGCTGCGATGAAGATCAGAGAAGAACTGCTAAGCAAGCCCACACACAGCTTAGTGCAAATTAGTCAGGGAGAATTACTGCGCTCACACCAAGCCAAAACTGGTCAAACTTAAGATGACTGAAGGTCTGTAGACATGATATATCTGCAATATGGTGAATTTATATGTGATGCAGTGATCATAAAATAGCAGGGAAGAAGAGATTGAAGAGTTTCAGACTCTAACTGGCAGATTAAACGATTCAAGGTGTGAGGTGCTGCTGTACATGCTGCTATTAATAAAGTGGATTAAAAAGCCTCTTAAGCTCAACTGGACGCTAAAATGCCCAAATTAGCTGCACTATAAGTAGTCATTAAAAAATCATTTGTGGGCTGTAAAGTCGACCTTTGCACTGTGGTTGTTTTTTGAAAAAGGTTAATCAAGAGTTGAATTGTGTAGTCTATGAAAGGTTCATTAACAACTACTGGAGAGCAAACCACATTCACCTTGTAATGAAGTAGACCCTGACACAGAGTGAATTTTTACTGCTGCCCTCGGCTACTTTGAGTGGGTAGTAAGTTAGCCTGCTAGCTAGGTGACTGGAGGTAACATGATGCAGACAGCTTGGAAAAACTTACAGAGAGTAAAAGGATAGTCTTGTCATGTGTGAAATATGTGCAGCAGAGTTGAGCTTTTGTGGTTTCACAATGCTGAACCTTAAACCTAACCCTAGCCCCTTACCCTAACAGCTCCTCGAAAGTGTCAGAGAGAAAACTAACATTATGTCTCTCATTCCTAAAATGATAGTGACGGATATGCTCAGCGTTGTTTATGACTGGCAGAAAAAATAATCCACGCTGTTATATCTTTAGTGGTCTGCAATCCTGTAAAGACTTTTTTCTTTTAATCATTGTGTTTCTGTGAAGAAATGAAGGCTGATTATCATTGAAATAAATTATATATAAAGCTCATTGTTTGTGATGAATATTTAAAGTTATGTTTTGAGGCATTATCTATTTAGCCCTTGTGAATGCCGGCATGCAGCAAATATTCCATTAGTCGTCGGTTATACCCACCAACGAGTCGGCCTAAAAATTGGCTCATGCACATCCCTAACTAAAAGTCAAACAGAATAGACTCTACTATTGGTATGTTGGTGACTTAACATGTTTCCCAGTGAGAGGAGAGGTTTGGTAGAGGGTCAATCAGATGGCAAGTTATCTCTCACACACACACACACACACACACACACACACACACACACACTAATTCATAGCAGGTATCTTTTCCAACCTCATTCCAGAGTGAATTAGATCATATTATTAATTCTACTTTCCATGTATTTATGTTATAGTGGTAATTAACTGGTGATGGTTATTGTATGGATTATTGTTAAATTGCTCACTATCATGTACATACTGACTGTCTGTTCATAAGGGTGTCCAGAAAGAATGAAAAGTAAAAAGAGACATCATCTTGCTCTTGGTGGTATATTTGCACATCCTGGACAACACTAGGTTTCCTCTGGGGAAAACTTTCCACAGGATTCCCAGACTGTCAGTGTGTTATAAAGGGAAGGGAGCCTCAACTACGCCCACCTATAATATACAGTCATGTATTGTTTTTGATCCTCCTGTATTCAAGTGTCCCACTGCGCCAGATGAGCCTGGTCTCAAAATTACAAGACAACATATGGCACACTTAACTGTACTGCATCACAATGAGCCCTTTAGCTAAGAGCCTTGCATAAAGAGTCCTTTATCAGCACCTACGCCAAGAACATTGTATACAAAGGCATACTGAATTGAGCACCACCATCAGATTTTGTTGCATTGTGGAACAGTGAGGAGGCGTTAATCTGTGCATGTCTGCATTGTGGAAGACTATATCATAGCCTACCGTAAATACAGGATGACATATGTTTTTATATATCAGTAGTGTTTATTAGTCTAAGAGTGGTCTACTGAGATGTGGAGTGACTTAAGAACACACACACACACACAGTGACAGCATATATAGCTACAGAATTGTATCTACCAGATACTAGTCTGATCCCACAGTCAAGAGGCCAGCAGAGGACATGAGAGGCCAGTGAAAGTCCAGGAGTAACAGACTACAGGAGGCACAGTTCACCTCCACTGACTGAGAAAAAAAACAGATACAAAGCTAAGGTCAACATTGTGACATAAAACATCACACGGAGTCAGTCACTGGGAGGTGACCGTGAAGAAGTACAGATTTTAAATTATGTGTTTACACATGATTTAATACTTCTAATGGTTAAATATTAGAACATTTACATAAATGATAGCTTGAAAGTGTATCGGTATATTTCAGGGTCAGGATGGTTGATAAAATACCAAAGGCTAAAACAACAGAGCAGAATCATTACCTCGACTTTACCTAGCCAGTCCCCTATCAATGGGAAAGTAAAGGCACACTTTACTCCAAGAGTACCTACACATACACAACATCTGTGTCCCACAAAATAATAAATTTGTGGAAAAATGCTCCAAACAGGCCTGTGGAGGCATGTGTTTGATGTTTTTTTTGCTGGCGTTGTACACACACTTTCACTCCCACACACAGATTGTAACAAAAGCTCTCTTTATCCACTGCTTTCAGTCAAGAGATCATTGAGATCCAACTGTAAACAGACTGAATGCGTAGACACACAACTACCGGTTTTACAACAGGTTTTCTACCAAGGGACACATGGCAGCAAATCAATCTGATAACACTTACGCTTACATGTGTAGCTCATGTGTATCCCAAAAAACATACATTTCTTCACTATATATCCTGTTAGAGAAAATGATAATAAATCATTGTGGACATTTGTTTGTATTATCATTTACAGTTACTGACATTGTGCACATCATTCAAAGCATGGATAACCCTTCAACAGGGTTCAGGCTCTTGTTATTTTTCATCTTGACTTGCAGTTGTCATAACAGAAATATGAAGTCTGGATGATTCAAAAGAACTCCTAAACATTCTTTATTTCCTCTTCAATCAGTGGCTCTCCTATTGATTCCAAGAGCAAAGCATCTCCTTAGATAAAGAATCTGCCTAACTGCAGGAGCAAACACATAATAGTTCCTTTGTATGTGCAGAAATGTGAAGTGCAGATGATGACTTCATAGCCAAAGTCACAAGTCATTGCTAACAACAATACAGTGTCAAGGCAGGGTATACTTTACATTGTTGATGTCTACAGTTAAATATGAAACTCCTGTGCTCTGATGTTCAACCCAAAACCACAGTGGGAGGTGAGAACGCAGCACAACGAAAACGATAAAAAAATGTCTTTTTTAAAGCATAGCTCTAAAAGTCCTGGAAATATAAGTGGGTGTCAAACCATTCCCCATTAAAATCCACCAGTGGAAGAGGAGAGGTTTTAATGATGGTTTATTAAACTGTAACTTATCTTGTGCAGCTGGTGAAAGTGAAAAGCCTTAAAACTGTAGCACTCTTGATGAAAAAGCTTAATCAACTGGTTGATAAGAGCCTCCCGCATGTGCAGTTCATACAAGCTCACGTTCCTTTTCTTTTTCTTTTTTTTTAAATTAGATGCTACACAGTAGTGAAATCAGACTCCAATGGATCCAGAGCAAGGCCGAATAAAGGCTTTCAATATTATTTGATTCACATTAGATTAAATTTATTTGAGGGCACCGATTCGTGTTTTGAGACGATGCTTCAGATTTTTGAGAGAAAAGGTTGCTCATTTGAAGGGACTGTTTATGAAATATATATCTTGGGGGTTAGAGACACCTTTCTCCTAACACACACACAGTTTTTCCACTATTCTGTGACAGTCTATGATCCTGTCCTCCCCACTGAGCAACAGTCTCGAACAACTTGACCATTCTCTCTATCTTGATCTCTCCTCTTTCCTCTCCATCCAGAGCACCATTAGCTGTCTCAGGTGGTTCTGTTGATATATTGGTTAGCAGTTAACTCTACTCTCCACAGAGCCTGCTCTATTGTGTGTGTGTGTGTGTGTGTGTGTGTGTGTGTGTGTGTGTGTGTGTGTGTGTGTGTGTGTGTGTGTGTGTGTGTGTGTGTGTGTGTGTGTGTGTGTGTGTAACTCTGTTCTGACTCCGGTCCCGGAGATCCAGACTGAGCTGGTTGAGAATCTCTGGCTGTGTTGTATACTCCAAACAAAATCTAATCAGGCATGTTTGCAGAGAAAAAAAGGCAGGATTGCAACCAAACTAATCACTGCATTTGGCTTTGATCAGTGCAGTGAGTGCCGGCTGTCCAGCTGAATTTGCAGCAATTTTCATACAACCTTGTTCACCATCGTGCGACTAATTTACATCCAGCTCTGTCTGACAGCAACTTGAGCGTCTCCGTCTGCTGTTGGAAATCGTTCATTGAGCAGACCTCGAGTCAGTTATTATACAGGCAACCGTTCCAAAAACATAAATAAAAAAAGAGAGAGAAGACTCTTCATCCTCAGAGATTCATTAAAATTGGAATCCACCAGCATGACACGGTATCGGAGGTGTTTTCCAGGATTACCTGTTTGAATGGAGGATTAATAGAAACCGGATATGTGGATGTATTTAATGGGTGAACACTGAGCCAAGCAAATATCTCTAATCCTGTAATCCTATAATACAGTCTCACCTCTGATGTTTATTGACTCTTAAGTAAAGAAAACAAATATCCAGTAAGAATCAATCATTGACGACCCAATAACACAAGACTTTCTAATTTGACTATTTCTCTGAATTAAGCACATGGTGTTACAGTGCATTAAGCACATTTGCGTAACTAAATTCACAACAGCTTGTCTTCAATTAACAAATCAGAAATAAACAAGATCACTTCCTAATGTACACACAATGCAGGGAAATACATACAGCTACTTATTGCTTATTTATATTCTGCAAGGTTACATTTGGATCCAGTGAACATGTTTAAATACTCTCATTGATGTTTTAAATTGCACAGAGCCTGTAGATTTTATGAGCTCTTCAAAATGAGCAATTAATGTTGTGCATGTCAATTACAGGCAGCAGGTACTCGTTAGAAGCTGAAGGGACAATGTCATTATTGTTGTCACTCCAGCTGTCATGTGTAGAGATTCATTTTCTGCACAGCCATGAGGGTGTGAGGCCTCCTAAAGTGAGCGTGGCAAACACTTAACATAATTAGAAGTGTGTGAAGTGAAATTAATTTTTTTAAGTGACCTATGATGGAGAAACACCTAAGTAGATACAAGTAAACTAATAACAAGAGTGGCCTTTAAATGAATGCATGAAAACTCAAACTGACTTTCTGGATCATATTTCATGTCTCAACATTGCTTGCAGCAACAGACCTTAAACACCACAGCCTGCTGTTTTAACATATGGCTGTTTTCAGTCTGAACGCCCCCTAACTGTCCTTCCTCCTCGAGAAAATAAGCTACATTGAAATTCAGATGCATAATATTTTCAAATAAAAAGGATGAATTTGGATGATTCCTTAGTAGGCAGAGTCAGAGGTGAAGAATTTCAAGAGGATATGAAAGCAGATATTCATATATATTCATATATAAATAAGATGTAATAATGGACATAGTCACTGTGACATCATATTTTGACCATCGTTATCTTGGATTTTTGGAACCAGAAGTGACCATATTTGGACAAGAGGGTGGAGGTGACCCTGACACTCGTGGCTAGCCTGGATAGTGGATGGTGCATTTAATGCCAATGCTATGTTTCACCAGTGAATTACATGAATGAGTCCTGTCATAAACAGGAAACTATCTAGACTAAAACCGTTTTTTACACCAGACTGTAAACATGTTTATTTTTGTTGTTCGGCATTTTAACATGTGTGTCTATGGGGATTGACATGCATTTGGAGCCAGCCTCGAGTGGCCATCTAAGGAACTGCAGTTTGTGGCACTAACCACATTTTTCAGCACTGGGAGTTGCTGCTTGGTTATAGTTGCAGACAACCAGTTCACGTATATGTCCCTTAAAAAAACTCCTTAAAAAATTATTTGTTCTCAAACATCATTAAAGCTCCAAAACACTTAGTCCTAAATTAGAAATTAGACATATCAGAGAGTGATAGACAGGAGCAAGGACTTCACCTACTTTACTAGAAACCTTCATCACAATGAATAAACTGCAAAATGCAGTTTATTCATTATGATGATACTTTTTCACTGATTTGCTAAACTCAGTGGAGCAAATAAATGAGAAACCAAACACAGCAGTGATGATAAATTATAATTCACTATTTAGCCGCCGGCCTTGTTAGAGGGAGGCAGAGTAGGTGCAACAGTACCTGTGTGATTAAAATTGATGCTCCGCAGAAGATAAGTGCTTGTTAACTGAGAGAAGTAGCTGAGCTGATTACCCACTTTAATAAGAAGGCAAAAAGTCACTAATCAATGTTTTACACTCAAAAGCCCTACTTAGTCTACCCCCCCAAGTATATTAATGCAAACCCAAGTATAGTTCATACTGTGTGCACATTGCCATGAGCAGGCATTGAACTAAAACATCCATTAAATGATCATCAGTGCATCTTCTGTCTCTGTGTCCTTGTCTCTGGTTGCACTTTGAAAAGCCAGCAGCAAATAAAGTCAAGGTTTAAATCAACTGAAGTCTGAACTGCTGACAACTTTGAAGTAGCTCTGCAGTGAAAACAAAAAAAACTGATGCTTCAAATCACGAGGGCCACAAAAAAACAGAGGTGAAGGACGATGGGAGCAGGGTAAGCAAAGTAAAGAGTAAACAAAATCAGTGGTGTAGTGAGAGAGGAATGGGAGACTGAGAGGGAGGTGAACTAATGAGAGGAAAGTTAAGGGGTAAGCGGGTTTAGTGTGAGAGGTAGTGATAGGAATTTTAACAATAGATCTTTTATGTAAGTCTATCATGTTCCATATCTCCTGAACAGCGCCGTTTTTCCAGCAGATAATCAACAAAAGGCTATTATCCTGTACTAAAAAAAATAAATTAAAAACACACACACACACACACACACACACACACACACACACACAAAGAGAGGCTATTCAGTCAGCTGCTGGAGTCCAGTGTTGTTCTGGGCCTCAGTCTCTGAGCCATTAACTCATAATGATCCCCCCCACAAGAATTCTTAATATCTCCCCTCTGTTCACTCAGAGTGCTGTGTGTGTGCGTGTGTGTGCGTGTGTGTGTGCGTGCGTGCGTGCGTGTGCGTGTGCGTGTGGGTGGGTGATGCCCTGCTATGCTGGTGTGATGCTGTGAAAAGTGTTAGCTGTCAGACCAGCATTGCATTGACAAGTTTCAGTATGTTGTTTCACAAACCATCATGCAAAAAAAGAAGTAAACATGCAAACACACATCATTGACAGATGGATGCAAGTGCTTCTTTCAATTAGAAGCTCCTCTTTAACAGTCGGCTCTCATCTCTCCTGGAAGTCTGAGGTTGTATTCAGAACATTAGCACATCGCAGCAGCAGAGCTAAAACATGCTGTAAACTCTGAACAGTGTTTATTTACAGATCCCAGAGAGAAGGAGAGGAAACAGTAAAGTTATCAAATGGTGACTTTAAAAACAGAAACAAGCATGTCTAGAGCAGGATATCATTGCAATTTGGAACTGCATGATAAAACAAACCTGGGTTTGATATTGATAACAGAAGATACACTGCTTCGAACGTTATCTATTGATTTTTAACCCTTTCACGCGTAGTGGGCATTACACTAGACAGCTATTCAAAAGCGTTTTTTTTATAAATGCATAGATTTTGATGCCATAGTTGCACTTTAGCCACCACAGTGGACACTAGTGTGTCATCTCATATACTGCCATTTCATCTGCAGTAACTATTTTGGTTGTGAATCAGTTGATTTGTGCTATTATAATATAATGTAATACAGAGACATAAAAGCACTTTTGAAAAATGTTATCATAATTCATGGGGTCTTGCCTCTGTGTGTGTGTGTGTGTGTGTGTGTGTGTGTGTGTGTGTGTGTGTGTCAGCAAAGTATGCGTGTTACATCTTTGTGTGCCACCACAGCAACAGGTTTCTTTTGGTTCTAGCACTGACCCTGAAGACCTGATGGTGAATTTCCACTCAAACCGATTTCTTCTTGAAGTCAAACTGAGCAGCTGATGATGTATCACTGTGTTGCCGCTGTCACTACTCAATTACCAAACTCTCAATTCATTTCACAGCTGATGTACTTACAGTCTGGAGAGCATCGTTACTTACTGCTGACATTTAATTACAAAAGTAGACAGGGGAGGAAGGCAAGAGAACTATTTTTTTCTCTTATCCTCCATCCTATAATTATCATCTCTTCTCTTCACAACAGCTGGTTTTTACTTCTGTTTCCCACCACATATTGGTTCCTTCTCTTTTCTTTATCCACATGGATCACACACTCTCATCTTATCACACTCCACACTAATGAAGCTCATCTGCAGCAAAAAAGCAGTGCCAAAAAGAATCTAATAGGTCATGACCGATTGATCAAACTACCACATACACATCATGGTTTAAAGAGAAGTGATGTGTGTGAAGATATTATAAGATATACAAGCTAACTGGCATTTTTCCTATAATATGAGCCACTGAGGTGCAGACAGTAAGAGTGGTGCTGACTGTTGAAGAGCTTCCACATGTTTCTGCATCACTCTACTACTGCTACTACTACTACTACTACTACTACTGCAATGAGAGGAATCTCTACTGTTCGCTGCACCATCCGCCTCCATGGCTGCTCTCATCTTTACTGCTGTGCATGAAGAATCACTAACTTTATTCAGATAAAACACTGCTCTGCTGTCACAGTAAACAGCATTCTCCATGAGGAGTTTGCATGTCTGTATAGTCAGGTGTTTTCAGGAAGGGAAGTCACTTCACATACCTTCATAACTCGAGTCAGAATCAGATGGACAGATTCACTATAAAACATCCACGGCAGCTGTCATTTCCCCCTTAACTCCGGTGTTTCCTAGTGGAAAACGTCTGCACATGAAATGAAAAGAATGAAACGATTCCCTTGCCTTGAAATCCAAAGAGGAAAGCGACGGCGGGGATCCACACGGCGTGTATCCAGAAGTAAAGCATGGTGTCCTTTAATCAGGTGCAAAAGCTCCGCGCTCTGCCAGATGAAGCTCCGTCTACGGTGGGTAATTTCCAGAAGAGAAAGCTGCAAATGAAGCCGAGCGGAGGAAGAAATCCCAGTCTGAACAGTGCTGATGAACACAAGAGCCGGAGACTCTCACTTCTTCATCTGCTGCTTTCACACGGACATCAGCGACCCCTACTGAAAGTCTTACCCACAGAGAGAGAGAGCGTGTGAGTGTGTTCTCCCTCTCTAAGTGTGGTCAAAGATCCTACTCAAGCAGTGTTTCATGTTTCAGGACTGACAGCAGGACTAATCTGGACAAGTCCAACACATTTCATTCAGCACAACAACTAGGATTTTGTCACATAAAGGCTCTCGCTCTTTCCGCATCTCAGCACATTTAATGCAGGACAAAGCAAAGCACGAGTTCGCCAGTCACAGATGTGGTGTCTGTACAAGCAATTTGATATTCAATATTCAGACTCAGGTTGAGTGACTACAGTGGATTCTCACCATTGCTTGCTGGACATACACTGCACATGGCTCACAGCGTGACTGAAGACACTAATGAAATCTGATAATTTACTGAGAATAACTTTTTTATTGACTTTGGTGGACATTTTCTTCCAGACAAAAATGTGGTTGGTGTGTACAAAAAACAATACAAAACATTCACATACTATAGATGTACTTTTATAAGTGATGATACGTGAAGGTAGAGCAAAGGCAGCTTGTAGTATATTTGCACATTCTCTTTCTTACAAAAAGTACAAAATACCCACATATCCCACTTTTGACATGAATTAGAATATTAATGTCTGGCTGTTAGTGATAAAGTAAGACATTGTATTTCACTTCTATAAAGGGCATCAACACCGGCTAATATTAAAACACTAAGTGACAAATCCAGAAATCTGCATAATGTAAGTGTAAAAGCACAAGGTATGAGATTGACTCATTGTCTTCCCAAATGTTAGCCTAATAATAAATCAGAAAGTGACAAACTGGTAATTTATTCTTAATTAAATAGGCCAACACCTTCCATTGCAAAGCCAGAAGTATGTCAGGTGTGAAATTCTCAACTAGGCCAATAATCTGTTATCTGGTTTAAATTTCTTAGCTTAGTTCACTCTTTTTGCTTACCCTTAGCCATACATTTGTGGCTTTGCTTATTCTAATTTGGCATGTAACACATAAACAAAATGCATATTCTCACCTTATACAATTTGTCTTTATTTATTTTACAATTATCCACCTGTGTGTACAAAGTGGAAACAAAGTCAGGTGTAACACTGTGGTTCAGTATTATCTGTACACCGAAATATTCTTTGAAACAGATGGAAAGCTCTCATGTTGCTTGCAAGTACATTTCATACTATCATATTTGTATTTTTTGTGCATTTGTGTTATTTTCATTTTAGTTTCCATCTGTGAAGCTTCCACCCACGAGACCTTATGGCACAGGATGGATGTGTTTGGAGATTTTATTTACATTCCTCACCTGTTTCAAGGTAAATGATTTTTCTTCCACACACTATTCTGACCACATGCTATCAGATCTCTGTGTGTGTGTGTGAGCATGTGTCTTGTTCACTAGTTAAAGTTAACAGAATCATAATGTCAATCTTCAGTCTGAACCACACACAGTGATAACAAACCATATATTATCCTGCTGTGTGAATTATACACACACACTGACATATTTCTTACCATGTGCATACACACTGAAAATAAGCAGATAGAAAATGACAATTTGAAACATGACGCCGTGCAACAAGCTGCATTAATATGCAATGCTCCCCACAGAAAACAGCTTTTAATGAGTTATTCTATTGTGGACAGCTGGCAGCTTTAATGTGTTTGTAGGAAATGATTTCACTTTAGCTTGCGCCACTAATAGCTTCATAAAATACAAATTTCTTACCAATGTTGGAAGAAGAAATCAACATCACATGATACAAGAAACTACTTCTCGTCAGTCTGTAATTTCAGACAATTTCTCCAAAATCTACAGCACTGCAATCAGAGAAAATCACCACTGCAGGTGAAAACAAGTCCTCCTCATTACATTCCCTCATTAGAGGGAAAAATTCAGATTCATTTTGCAAGGCGCAGTCCACTCATGTCTTATACTGAGCACTGAGTTCAAAGCTCCTGACCTTTAAGTGTCTTGAATCATAATCACTTTCCAGCCCACAGTGTTTCTGTCCTCCAGTAAACCTTTGGATGTCAGCGTGCAAGCCTCAAGCTGATGTTGGTTAATTTGGTGTTGAACAATGGGAGTTTTTGACACAATTTTTGTCCAATTGTCCAGCTTGCAGTCTGAGATCAAATAGCATGTTGAATATGCAAGGTAGGATGTAGTTTTCTAGTGATTAATCACAGATAACTACATAATGAAACTAAAAGAGAAATGGTAAAAACAAAATATGAAAGGCAGAAGAGAAAGACAGAAAAAAGATAAAACTTTTGATGGACGGTCAACTGACAAAAACTGCTCGTGGCTTCTCATTTGACTACCTTCCAATAGCTGCCATCTGGAAAGGTTTGTCATCAAAGGGTGACTTACTGATGTTTTAGAAGATTTTTTAAAACTTTTTCTGAGCATGGATGAGGGATTTTGAACAGTCACTTTTATTGAGGCTTATACCTTCATTCCACCATTCATCCTGTTTGACCTGAATCATAGTCTCACTATCAGGGATCCTTCAGCAAGCAAAGGCAGCAACAAAAATACAGCCTGCAGCTACTGAATTGAACTCAAGTACAAGAACACAAACTGTAGCTCAGTCAGCACCAAACCCTTTGGTCCCTGGAGGGTTAAAACACACTGACTGTGTGGGTACAGTATGTGTATGATATTGTTGTTGAATAGAGGTAGAGGTCCCAAACGGCTACTGCAGAGAGGGTTTAATATATCATGCCAATCGGGGAAATATCATTCATTACAGAAGCTAGTTTTAGAAAATATTGCAAATGACCCCATTTGAATGTATTGGAAGATTTCCTTTACCATAATGGATCATCATGGTGCACTGATACTGATATGCAATGCAATCACGTTTAGCTCTGATGAACATCATTATTATCAGGTTTTATCATAGTTTATATGGCTGCATGGACAACCTACACAGACTGGTTTTGTCCATAACACAGCACGGCACTGTCCTCCCACTCAGCACCATGGACAGAGACAGAGCATAACAGAGTGCTGAGCTTGGTTAACTTTGGAGACAGAGCTCTACAAAGACCACTGCTTTCATTTTACTACATGAGACATTATCAGTATTGTCATTTGTGCTCTCCTGCTGTGATTTAATTTCTTCAGTTTAGGTTCAAATTAAATCACGGTCACGTCAGCATTTAGCCATGTCCCCACACACTATTGTCCTGTTGTTTATTAAAATGGCATGCCTTCTTAAAAAGCATTATTAGTAGAAGTGAGTGATTTCCACTATTCACTTTCTACTTATTTCCCTCAAATGGACTGACACATTCTCCTGCACTGCAGTCTTTCTCAATGCTAGCTCTACTGTTGGGAGGGTGTAGGCAGATACATTTATCCTCCGATAACAAACGCTGTATGCCTGTTGTGTCATTTCACCAGCCAACAAGGAGCCTCGCTGTAAGGGAAAAATAAGTTTGTGTATGGTTCTCCCGATGGGAAATAGTATATTTGTTGAAGAAGAGGTGAGGGGGTTGCCAAAGTCATTATGATTTCTCCCCAGGCTACCATCAATATCTATCCAAATCCAGAAATCCTGTTGTGAGATAACTTGGCAGGTCCAACACTATGTCAATTCCTGTGAGACATAAATAGTATAAAATATAAATTTGCTTAACTTTCTATCCATCCAGTATCAGAATACAGTTCAAAAACATGTATTGATATTCTAAATATGACAAAACACTTCACAGCACTCTCTGTACTCTATGCTGTGACCTCCAGAAGTGGATCATTTACAGTAAAGTTGCAGATTCTCTGTGGTACTTATACTCTGCTGCTAATGACTGCAGCTCTAGTTTCCTCTGCTGTTGGTCTCTGCCCTGAATAGCTCCTTTGTCTATTTCTAGTGACTCCATCCCAGCGGTTCCCACCACACCCGACCCCCAGCAGATTACCTGTGACTCTACTGAGAGGGTTTGATTTATGGCTGTTTTGCTCTTATTATACTTGAGAGCTCTGCGCTAACAGTGTAGCTCTCAGCTGGTGAGTAAAACCTGTGAAAGCTTCCCTAAAGACTTTGTCTTGATAACACTTTGCCTCTGACGGAGAGCCAAATGACTGAAGAGCAAAGCATCACTTTCTGGTTCAGATCCAGTTAAAAGTGTGTTTGGTCTCTGTAACTGGACTTCTGTTCCACAGAGAGAGCTGGATCTCAAGCAAAAGTAACTCTAAATATCTAAGCAGAGTGAAGCGAGTAAGTCAATATCTCCAAAAACACAATTAATAGTACATAGAAGAATAGGTATCATTGAGATTCTCTCTCCGCTTCACTACCTTTTCATTACAGTAGTCATGTACAATGTCAGACATTTTTGCCACGCCGCTGATCTTTGTTTAAAAAAAAGTAAAGATGTTTTTTTTCAGTTTTTAACTTTATTTCTCAGAATCAAATGAGAATGAAAACTAATGGCCTTAAGGGCACTTTGTTTTTTTCTTTGTTGTCTTTTGTGTTTTTAGAATGGTTGATGAGATCATTAAAATAAAATGTAATCAATGAGATAGTGAGGAAAACACCAAGCCAATTACTAAGCTTCAAATTGTTTTCTTTTTAATTCAATTAATCCCTTGAGAGCTTTAAACTCAACATGTTCTTATTGAAAGTGCAGTTAGTTGAGTTCAGATAACTACATAATGCAAAGACAGTGTCTTAAGCAGCCACCATAGCAATTAAAGAAAGTCTGCAAACATCTCCATAATAACTACACTTATCAAATACATTACCTGAACAAAGATTATAAAAATAAAATGCACATTTAGCACTAGAAATGTCATCAGGCCACATTTAAATGCCCAATCTATCTTAAAATATTGCCTTTTCCACTGAAAATAAAGTTGATGTCAGCCTGTTTAGGTCACATGATGTGGACAATAGAAAAGAATAGAACAAAGAAATGACTATCAGAAAAATACCTGTGATAGGTTTCGTGTTGTGGACCAACATAGCTATTACACAGTTTGACTTTAACTGGGTTGACAATGAGTACTTTTATGTAATCTCTCTCTGCATCTTTTTCATTTTCATACTGTATGTACTGTAGATAGCCCTCATGCATACAATACAGAAGACAAATGCACAATTTAGCAAAGATGCACACAGAACAGAGGGAATTCATAGATACAAATTCTATTTCAAACACATAGACTGTCCTCACTTCTGCTGTCTGTGTTGCCTTGCCACTTTCAGTCCAACAATGACCATTTATTTCTGTGGAATTCTTTGTCTGCTAACTTTAAGTACTCGTAAGTGGCCGTTATGAAAGTGGAATTTGTCATTGTGTTTCACCCTTAGTTCTTATCACACTGTGTACTGTGTTGTACTGTTCATACTGAGAGGCATTCAAGAAATATGTGCATTAGTATATAAATAGAAGCCTCAATGACTGCCTGTGATGTGATGTGTTGACCTTCAGGGCTGCAACAAACTGTTTCAGTGTTAACAGTTTGAGAAAGTATCAGTCGAGTCCTTCAAACGTCTCTGAGCTAAAAAAAAAAAAATGTTACAAGCTGAGTGATGAAGCTCTGTTCTCATTGAATGTGTTTCCTTTCAAATGTTCTGTTTCTGGGGTTTTAGTGAATGTGAGAGGACTTATTATGGACTGACAGGAACGCAAAGACACATTGCAGCCCTTTCTACCAGCAGACGGACTCATCACAAGGCCTCTTTACTTCGCTCTGACAGAGAGATGTAGCCCAGTTCAGCCTCTGTGAAACTCTGAAGAACAAATTACTTGAAAACCGCTGCGATGGAAATGAACTCCACTGCATTATAACATCCTAAAACTAGCAGAGATGACAGTCAGCTCATATTGGAGACTTTTTCCTTGGCATTTATATTTTCAAGCTGAAACAACTGACAGATTTTTTTTTTTTTTGGCTATTTTGCGACAGTACAAAAAAGCAAACACACTTTGAAACTGTCCGGGAGAATAAACAGACAAGTACACACAGCCAGAGTACAAATAACCTCATCTACATTCACACATGCCATGCATACAGTTACCTAAACCATAAAACTGAAAACTACTGTGACAAATCAAACTGTATCCATCTGGTGTCTCAATGGTGAATCACGTTGTGTAGGTCTGTTGTTGTTAGTACAGTCACAGATGTTACATAATTGAATTGGATTGGGATTGTTGTGTGTTCATGCTCCTAAATTTGATTATGAACAATAAATGCAGTGAGGTGTTTTTGTTTCCGGTACATATACACAAATAAGGTGATAAGAGGACATCTTTCCACACTGCATGCTATACTCAAATGATAGAGCCACTTTACTGTTACTAGTGTTTTGTAGGTTAATGGTCAAATAATAATTCTGATAGTTCAGCAAAGTTGGGTGTTACTCCTACCACTGTGCTGGGGAAATCCTTATAAAAGGTTGTCATGGCTGAGCATTAGCATGCAAATTTCAGTGTACTAAGCTGACAGGATGAGTAACTAAGCCAATAAAGTCTTGTTTGAAAGGGAAGGGTTTGCAAAATGAAATTGTGTACAATATTTTCTTTAAGAGCAAGCTGACACTGGTCTGTCAATATCATAATATGAGCTTTTTTCCATGATTTAAAATCCTTGGCAGTGTTATAATTAGGTGTCAAATAATTGAATTTAAAAGGGGAAGGCAAAATGAGTCACTTCATCAGTGACTGTAATATGCTATGTACTGTGCCTGGCCACATTTGAATACCTTTATATACACTGTATATTCTTGAACACTGTATATGTACTGTATATATGCAGAGATATAATATAGTATAAATGCCTTTATGTGTTTGTGTGAGTGTGTTTACTTGTATGGCTATGATTGTAAGAACATTTTGGCTGGTCCACACTTTCTAAAATACTTTCAAAAGGGCAATTTAAGGTTTCAGCCTTGGTTTTGGGTGAAGGTTAAAATAGGGTTTAAACTTGGTTTAGGGTTAGGGTTGGAGTTAGGCATTTCTTTGTGATGGATAACATTAAGTTTAGGAGCTAGGGAATGCATCATGAATGCCCTCACCAAGTTAGCTTTACAAACATTCCGGCAAAAATTAGTTTTTTACATGAAACTATTCTTTGAGATGTTATTGACATTCTGTGTAGGTTTATTAACATTTGAGAAAAGTATTTCAAAAATCAGTCTCAAAATGCATTAATCACGGAGATGTAGTTAGGATGACCAATCACGTTCTGCCTATTTACCGTGTGACCTCATCGCTCCATGACTACAGTTAATCTTAGCCTCTGAAATATTCAAATTCATTATTTTATCAAAATCATTATGAATAACACTGATAAAAACACCAACTGAGTTAAAGTCAGTTTGGTTGTCTTGTTTTAACTCAACGAGAAGCAGTTTTTTTACCTTTAGCTACCATGCTAGTCAGCTATCTTACCAAGTTTAATTATAATAATCAATAAGCAATAATTACTATTATTAGTGACTGAAATTACTCTGACTACTTAAAAAGTAGTGTTAGCTGGTAATTGCTGGTGCTAATGCTAAGTACCTGCTATATTTCAAAGTTTCTCAAAAAAGAAGCAAGAAAAACAAGTAAGTTTGGGAGCAGAAAAGGACAAGGAAGTCTGACCTGAAGACAAATAGACAGAGACAGCAGAAAAAAAATCATAGCAAGGAGAGAAAATATCAGCAGAAAAGGACAAGACAGTCTGAACTGCAGACAAATAGACAGAGACAGCAGCAAAAAAATTAGAGCGAGGACAAAATATCAGCAAACGAATGGATAAATAGTTTTTTTTAGAAGTCTTCTATTTTGTTGTTGGTAAAAGACCTGTATTATCAGTTCAAATGTGTGAGTGAAAACCAAATGTAGTTGTGTCTAAATTTCAACCAAGCAGCTAAATTGTTGTCTGTAGCCAAGTACTGTAAATTATAACCCCCCTTTAGTAATTCATACACTGATTTTGTGTATTAAAAGAAAGCAAGACAGTGTTTATCTGGGGCTTCAAATCACTAAATCTGCCCCTGATGATGTATAAGTGTTTTCTTTAACAATTTACTTTAGAGATTAGATATGCTACTTGAAGTAATTGGAAACGTTTCCATGGTGACCTCTGCTCTTGTAATAGTTAGATATGTATCTACTATGTATGCTGCTGTGATCCTGTTTATACTGCCGATAACTCATGTGTTCTACAAAGATTGTAGCATGCTGAGTGCACCAATTTCTGCAGCAGTCTCTCTTGTATAACTGTAGAAATAACCTCATGTTAGCGTCTGCAGTATATATTTCTTAGTATTCACCATTGTTAGTTTGCTTAGTTGGCCATTTGTGCCTGAAGAAAAATGATGCTTTCCATTGCAGAGCAGCTCTGTTCTCTGCTAACACACATTTTAAAGAATGTATTAATCAGAATGTACTTTTTTTATGACCCATAAAAAAAAATTATGGGTCATAAAAACATTTTTATGTTTGATAATTGTTTAAGGCTTAGATTATAACAAAAAAGGCCCCAATTATATATTAAAATCAAATGAATGTATGCTTTAGCTAATGTGGTCACACACAGCCAGGGTAGCACTGTGTTTTGTTTAACTAGCTCAACCTGTGTGAGGTCCTGCCAAAAAACTGTAACTATGTGTAAAAAATGGACTGGTACCTACATTGCAGGTCTCACTTAGTGGTCTGCCAGTCATAGTCACTCTAGTAACAACATGGGAAGACACACTCTGTTGTAGTCACTTCAATCTGTGCTAAGTGATAGTTTTAAATAAAGAAATGATATATTAAATCCCTTTCGTCCTGGATGTGTCCTGAGGAAGATCTCTGTTCATCCCAAACCTGACAATTCAGGTTTTTAACTCTCATTTTATTGTAGTCTGTCTTTATATATCCATTGTTGTATTTCTACTTCTACATTCAGACCAGTCCCTGCAGCTCTGTCCTCCTGCATGCTGGGTCACACAGCACTGTGAAAGTGTCATGTAACCTCACAGAGCTTCCAGCAGACAGAATGTCATTATACAACATACGAGACCAAGTTCACACTCAGACCAGCAGATCTGCCCTGCTGGCAGCAACCAGAGCTGGAAGCTAGAAATCATCATCACTTCTAGTGCGACACATATTCATCGCAGCATGAAGACTCATTACAGAAGAGCAGCCCTGTTGCACTTTAATATTGCTGATAGAAACAGATGGGTGAGCAGACATAGACAGCACAGTGACTCCTCTAGGTGATTCAATAAAAATGTGGAAGCACTTTAATGTGTTTGGTTCGACTGCTGTGAAGAGTGATGGTGATATAGATGATGATGAAAGTTTTGTGATTGCTATTGGCTCTGAACAAACACATGTAGCACCCTCAAAGGCAGCCTGTATATCTCTTAACACCAGTGCTATACAGTAAAGGCTATTGTAGCCTAAAAAATATTAACTTCATAGTTAATGAATATGATAATTACATTTAAAAAATCTATTTTTTTGATAGCAGTATAGTTTTATGGATGGTCGGTTGGTCTTCTACTTTGGTTTAGACTGAAATATGCCAACAACTTCTAGATGGATTGCTGTGATATTTTTTATAGACATTCATATTCCATGGAGGATGAATCTAATTGATTTTTGGTTACCCCCTGACCTTTCCTCTAGCACCACCACAAAGGTTGATATTTTTGGCTTTTAGTGAAATGTCTTGACAACTCTTGGATATATTGCCATTTAGTACACATATTCATGTTCTCCTTAGGGTGAATTTGATTAACTTTAATGACCCCTTGACGTTTTATCGTGTACAGGTATATCCAAACTATTCCATAAAGGGCCATGTGAATGCAGGTTTAAATTCCAACCAAACAGGAGCACGTGTAGGCTTGAGTCATTTAATCAACTGATCTCAGGATGTCAGGATGTCAAGTGACAGTAAATTGTTTGAAATAACTTGACTCAGAAAGTGACCATATTGGAAGGGCAACTGTTGCCTGTCATAAGTGGATAACATAGTGGCTATTTGAAGGTGCGTCTTTAAAGACCAGGACCATGTTTCCCAAAAATGATCTGCTGATGATGATGACCTGCAGTTAGGTTTGGGTGATGTGTATGTGACTACTCTGTTGACAGAGGAAAAAAGTAAGAGTGTTGATGATTGTCAGTTACATTTATGATTAGTTACAATATTGGTTATCATTCTGAGATGGAGAAAGTGTGTCTCTTTCAATCAAATAAAATGTAACATCATAAAAAGAAATGTAATGAAAATAGTTGGTGCCGAAGACACTGGACCCTGAAGGTTATTCTGGGTTGAATCTCCCTTCCTCCCAGTTCTTCAAATGAAAAGCAGGAAATCACAGCGACACCTGAAAATCACTAAAGACTCACTGCAAGGCAGAGTGAAAATGTGGAAAGACACCGACCATTAAACATAATAGAGTGAGGAATAAATAATTTTCCTCTTTGGGCTGTTTCAAAAGCTTTAAATGTTAATCTATTGATTTGAATAAAATAGTGTGTTATGTTTTAAAATGTTAATGAAACAATTAGTCCTCCCCCTAGGATCTGTCCACATGCCACAACTAATAAAAAGGTGTTAACGTTTAAATACCTCTCTCCATGTGTGTTTATTTTAAAACACTAACAGCTACATTCAGACAGTATTATCAAAACAAAAAGGGTTTGTCTAGTCTTACTAAAGGTCCTCCCTATGTTTCCCCTCTCTTCATCTTAGTCAGGGAGTTTGACTGCATTATTTTAGTCTATAGAACAGAACTTGAGACCAATCAAATGAAGGAAGCTACTTAAGCTATGTTAAAATGGAGAGTCTCAGACTTTTAACATAAAAAACAGCATTACACACAGAGTTGATGTCCATTATGCACATTAAGAAAGAGGAAGGGGGTGAAGTGACAGTCTGCTAGTCCTTGAATCTTTAGCCACCTAACATTAAAGTGTACGACCGATGGTACACATCAACAGCCAGATCACCATTAATTGGATACACACTGCTAATGTAAGACTTGAAGGACTTCCCTGGACTACACTTTAATCCTTTAAACAGGCATGTGTGAGATGACCTGAGAGACCTGTTTGGCTCATAAACACTGAGCGGGTCTGAGAGCTGTTGAGGAACGAGAGAATTTAGTGCTTTATAAAACAAGAAGCAGAGCCTTGAAGTCAATTCTAAAAGCCTTAAAGAAGCTGATAAAGCGATCACGGTTACACACCCTAACGAGAGAAATCTTGTGAAACGGTAGGGTTGTAAAATAACCTGAGACTCTTGTTTTAGTGGGTTTGGATGGCTCTGCAAAAGTTCAGCAACAGGAGCAAGGACCAAGGGCTTAGACTAAATAAACTAAATGTGATTATGACTGCAGAAGCAGATTGGCGCAGCAGTTTGTGATGTCCAAGCTCCTAACTTCAAATGGTTCCCGTTCAGTCGCCAGTTCTAGTAGTGTTCAGTCAGTTTATTCACGTCTGAGAGTTGGACAGAGACAGAGAGATAGATGACAGAGGTGGATGGCAAACACACAGAAACTCATTGGCACGGACAATAACATTCTCTGTTCTATCTCTGTCCAGCACTGTCAAAGTTTCTCTGACATGAGATCCACTTGACACAAAATGGGTTGAAGTGAGAACTTGCCAAAGTTTACAAAAAGTAGAAAATAAGATGTTAATTTCTAATCAGCATTTGTAATTTGAGTGCAAACTAGTAGTCCTATAAGCAGAGAGTTTTCAAGTGAGGATTGTGACAGCCCTGGGCCTCCATAGTAAAGGGGATAGTCTGCCTTGCCTTCTGCTCTGTTTTCTCTCTTCCCTAAATAGTCTGGTCCCTCGCTCCTCGTCAAGGGATTGAGGTCACCTATTGGGAGCCTTTTTAAACCCAGGAAATCCAAAATGTCTCTCTCTCAACTCTCTGGCCCTCCTCAGGAACTTCAGTTTTGTTTTTGTGTTTTGATTGTGTTAAGAACTAGCCTTGATTCATGTTATTTTTTGCCTTTAAAACTCTGGTTTGATTACATTTGTTAACTTTAATAAATTACTTTCTTAATTTGAGCTCTTGCCGTGTGGTCCTCCCTGCTTTGTTCTGCTCTCAAACGAGCTGGGCATAACAGGAATATGTGATGACCATCGGAGGCTTTCTGCTTCCTGGGGGATCTGAAGAGTAAATGCTCATTGAACAGCTGTAGTCCTACAGAGTTCAGCACTTCACTTCTCAACAGCCTATGTGACATATTGGTTTTGCTGCATGTAGTGACAGATAAATTGTTTGACTCTGCCATGACCCACATGACAAAGACATCAAAGCAAACTGAAACCATATAACACTGTCTGTCTTTCTCAAAATCTTCTGGTGTTTTCCTTTTGCCTTTTATCTCTCTCTTTCACTGTTATCTCACTTAATCTTTCTCTACTCATCCTTTGTATGCCTTTTCATGTGTTTCCTTTTATCGCAACAACAACAAAAAAAGATTTCCACTGCAATATTTATGCATGTAGAGCACTTTCTGTCTCTGGATTTCAAGCTTTTGTTCAAGAAAAATTGAGTGAAAACCAATTTACAATTTAACTGTTTCGCTCATCCATTCAGTCAGTTCTTTTCTTCCCCCTACCTTTTTTTTCCATTTTCTGCTTAGGGTGATAAGGAAGGTCAATTCAACTAATTTCAGACAGTTGGAAAGAGAACAAAGTTTCTGTGACTAACACTGTGGGGAACTTGATGGATATCTGAAAAGACAAATGTGGCTGTTGTATCTGGCTCTTTACAAGAAAAATGCTGTGAGTATTTTTGGGATGTTTGTGGGCAAGTGTTGCAGAGTGAAAATTTGCCCACAGCTCAGATCTTTTGATTTAAGAGAAAGCATGCATATTGTATTTTTTCTATAAACTATAAAAAAATAATAATTCAATGTAAAATATAATTTTTGGCATTTGGATCTCCTGCTACGTACATTATGTAGAAATGCCCTCATTATTAATGTAAAAACTTTCTTAAAACTTTCAGAGTATTCCTTTTCACTTGACCCAGAACACTGGTGTGAGAAATCTCCTGCTGTGAATCAGTGTTTGATGTGGTATTTGATTAGAGGTGATGTCATTATTCTTTCACAGAGAAACTGTTTAACTTCATCAAATCCTCATTAATCCTCCTACACACATTCCCCTTCACATCTGAGGGCATGTTCGTAAGTGGAGTGGGATGTGCGTCTCTTGGTTAAGCGGATCACTCTTTTCTTCCTACGCCCAGTTTCTAGCACCCAAACACGCCCAGAGTATCTGCTGTTCTTATATATTCCCTTGATGCTTGTTTCCAAACAGAAATGTAGCATGAAATTATTCAGAGTGGAGCCACTGAATCTGTTTGTTTGCTAGAATTAAGGTCTGAAAGGACTGAAGAGGGAGCGGCTGTACTCACTGGGAGGCCTACACTTACTGTATACAAAAACAAGTGCTGTTTGATGTATGTATGGAGACAGGGGCAAATGTGGTGCTGCTACAATTGCGCTGCATCCATTCCTATAGTGTTTGTGATTCCTGCATTAGGAACCATCCCCTAAATAAAATGAGCCATACGATGGACACACCTGCAGCACAACGGTCTGGTTAAATTGGTAATTTCAATCTTATGAAAGTGTAGTCATGATCCCTAAACAACTGTATCAACTACAAAGATCATTTTAACACATACATGCTGTATTTGTGCAACACCCTCAACTATGTATATGATGAGATTCTATAATTGCTATTCCCAAATTAAGCTGCAGTGCAATCAATTCCATCGCTCACATTCATATTAAGAACAGAAAATGTGAAAAAATGTAACAGTTTGACAGACTGACCAACAAAAGATCCCTGCAGTCTGTTTAGTAAAGCTATTTGGACTCAATATCTGATGTTCTCTAAATGAAATATGGAAAGGGTCTGATGTAATATTATCAGCCAGAGGTAAAACTTCACCAGTTTGAACTTGACTGAAACGCTTGACCACCAACATCTGAGCAGATGTGTACATACTTAACATCTGTACTAAGACGGTACTGAAAAACTCAAAGAATATTTGTATAATATTGTGACACTGGCAGCCTGTGGTAAAAACGAAGCAAGAATTTTAGCCATTAATGACTTTAATTAGAATGTTTATAATACCTACTGAGGCTTAGTAGCTCTAAGTTGTTTGCAGCTTGAAATAGAGGGTTGTATATACACTGTGCTCCAACCACTATTTTTTGCAAGAATGATGAAAATATCAAAACCCGTCAATAGCTTACCACTCGGCAGGATGCCGATGAAACATCACAGCCATATTTCAAAATGAATATCAATGATTAGAGCTCAGTAAAGAGTCATGTGTAAGATCACTGCTGAGTTCTGGATGGAATAAAAAACAAATGGCACATCACCACTGTATTCACTCCCTGCCTCTCGTCTTGGACTGAGTCACCAGGTTGTCATTTTAAACCTCCATCACTGCCTGTTCCGGTCTTGTTTATTGCCTCTGGGACAGGTGATGGCTCCCCACTGCTCTCATCCTGCCCTCTCCTGCTGTGACTGCGGCTGCTTCTTGTCCTTTGTCATGAGTGTCGCTGGTTCAGTGGTGGGAATTCTTATGCCAGCCAGCCTGCCAGCCAAGTAACCACTGGCAATGTGTCATGTGCATAGCATCTAAGTGTCTGACCTGAACAGTGACAGTGACTCACTAAAATCACTTGAGCACCAGCAGAGGGGTCACACTTAAATTCTGTCTAGATGTTTTTTTTTTTGTTTGTTCGTTTTTTCTTCTTGTTGTCTGGTAGATGGGCCTTAAACAGTAACTGAGAGAATGTTTTCTCCAGCATTATAATTTTAAAAAGCGACCTATTATTATGCACATTTCCGCTCTATATTTTATTGTGAGGCTCCTCTAAAGTATCTTTACATAATTCACAGTTCAAAAAACTTCTTATTAATCTAAAACTGGCCCTTAAAGCAGCCCCTCAGTTCAGCCTCGTTCTCTAACAGGCAGACTTAGCTCCTGTCTCTTTAAGGCCCTCTTCACACTGAGCCCTCTCTGTTCTGACTAGCCAGCTTTCCAGAAGCCTGCTAGGGATGAGCTGTATCAATATCTTGCTAAGTTACCTCATTATTTGACATTTTGGCCATATTTAATATGAACATCCTACATTGTGACATTCCAGGATATGACTGTACATAAGGACAAGTAGAACAGGTCCCCATGAAGTAAAGGGGAAACAGGCAATTACTGCACCATAATCACATTTAAATATTGTACAATAACTGATCAGCATGCTCATAACGACTACTATTACAAATATCTACTAATAATTCGTTTTTTGTGAGGTCATGAGGGTTCATCTGCTATAATGCTTTTCTTTTTCTGACATGGTGACTCTGTTCACCATGATCACATCAAGGCAGCACTAGTACAGATTCATGCACAACATTCATAGTAAACAAAAATTACACATTACAGACAGCATGTGTGTTGTGTCTCTGTTAACCTCTCTGTGCGTCACATCCACTTATGAAGCCTCTCCCTGACACTGTGGTCAAACCCACAACACAGCCAGCATGACCCTTATCATCACAACAGCAGACCCTGTCCACATCTGTGGCTGTTGTTTATGTTTTCTGTATGAGTCTAATTAAAGTTTAATTCACTGTAGAGTACTACAGTATGTTTCGAGCGTGAAACACATTATTCACATCCTGAGAGGAGAGAGGCAGTGAAAACAGGCAGCTCCATTTGTGCTGCTAGACAAAAAAAAAACCCCTTCTATGGAAGCTTTTAAAATCCACTTTTCTATTTTCAACAGTGTTTACATTATTATTTGAATGTATTTTTGCGTATATCAAACAATGTCTATTGATTAACTAGGAATAATAATAAATGTGTATTTCCTTGACGGTAGTGGCTCTGACTTAAAGTCTTTGTGAGACACGTTATATAGTAATCTGTACAGACACATATTATTCAGTCACTGCTTTAACATCCACAAAACCCTCAGAAACTTGAACACAAGGACACTCTTTACATTCCTCACTGCTACAACTGCACAGGCTGCTTAAATCTCTTGTCAGACAGCTTTATTTAGCAGATAAATCAGTACCATAGTAGAGCCGTCTGTACCACTTAGTGTGAAAATCAAAACATGATATTTACACCTGCAGCCTTTGATAAACACCTATTATGTCTAATGATGTCTCCATATGCAATCTGTTTGCACTCCAGAAAGAAAACAATCTTTCATTATATTTCAATGAAAACACTACGCAGCTCAAATCTCAGTTTGATCTTTTTTGCTTCGACAAAATGCATAAAAAAGTAGACTAACAATAAGCTGATTGATTCTTTTGTTTTTTTCTTGTCCATGTAAAATGTATTAAGGTTTTTTTTAAGTCACCAGCGGCGGCTGGTTAATGCAGGGCGCCGGGGCACCGCCCCCTCCAAATATCAAGAGAAAATCTACTTAAACATAGTAAATATAAAATTAGATCATGCTAAATAATTATGAAATAAAAAGTATTTGCTTTTAAAATGCTCCTGTTAGTCTGTCAGCAAAGTCATTATAAATCAATTCCAAATGGTATTTTATAATTTCTATATGTGCTTCCTGTGTGCGGGGCGCCGGCCTAATGGGAGTCAATGTAAGCCCTCAAACTTTTGACAAGCACATGACCTGAAGCTGCTCTCTGATTGGCAGCAAATTGTTGATGTTTTATGTTTTTTAATCTACTGTGATTGGACAATTCCATTTTGCTGTCACCCAAACTCCTGTTGACGGTAGTTTCAGGAGATTACGTTTAAGTAGAGCCGCGGAAATTAAAGAAGATTATTTGGTAATTTCTCTACAAAAACGTAATTTCACAAAACTTTAACTAGAAGACAAAAAGCCGGTAAAGCTGTTTGGACCAGACCAGCTTCAGCAGCAGCAGGTGATGGAGGAGCTGATACCCGGAGCTTCTCCCGCAGCTGTTATGATAAATGGAGCTGGCTAGCTGGATGTGGTGTGAGCTGTTCCTTTTATTGCTTTATCTGCTTGCTGATTTTAAGTGTCGGCATTGAAACGTTGAGGACAATGACGGGGGACGAGACCTAAAACATCTCTCTGAAAAATGCAACAGAAAGCTTAAGCGATCAAGACAATAGCATGAAGCTATGTTTTTAGCAGACTTAGCATTGCTGAGCTCTTTCTGCAGCTGGCCACATCTGGCCACATGTGGACCTCCTCTATGCCAAGCTCCATAAGAGGAACATAGATTCAGTCAGTGGGTGCATCCAGGACATACAAAATATCAGGTAGTAGCTGCATTCCTGTTATTAATATTGTAAAGGGTTAAAAATACTTTATAAAAGACATAACTGAATAAAGTGTAAAATATTAAAATGCATAAATGCAGGATAATAAATGATGGAAGTGACTATTACAGTTGATTTAGGGTACATTTCATTACTAAAATAAGAAGTTAAATAAGCTGTGACAGCAGTGTATAGAGCTTAATGAGTCATTTATTGTCATGTTTAGGTATTGCAACAAGTTACAGATTACAGTGAAATCAGGACTGAAGACACAATAACTAAAATATAAATGGTGATGTCTCTTTTTAAGCATTTTACCTTATTGATAACTCTGCTTTAACTGCTGGTAACTTAGGTAACATGAGTGAAATGGGCATTTTATCAAATCTAATAATAATGTTTTATTCCTCTCTCTGTGGGTCTGAGATACCATACTGAGACAAACCAGGGAAGGAACATTATAGTGTGTTGTGTTGTTTTTAGATTGTTTTTTCTTTCTTATTATTTTTTTTTTTTGCTGCGGTATGAAGTAGTGCTACAGTTTGTTTGACACTAACCCCAGGACCACCAACTGTCAAACTTCGCCCCCCAAACATTGTGTCACCAGCCACCAATGAAAGTCACTATATGCTTCTACCCATCCAGGATCTGTGAAAGATACACAAGTAGATACTGTGAAAAAGACTCAAAGTTTGAAGCTTTTCAAGAACGTGTACGCACAACGTACTGTAGCTGTTAAAGTCTAAATCTGCAATTAAAATCATGGCTACATTTCTTATTTCTCCTCCAAACAGATATGTCAAGACATCTTTCATCCGTACAACCTGCTGTTATGTAACAGTCTCAAGGATGATGGGAAAGAGTGATGTTTCCCCATCTACTGACTTCTATATAAAATGATGAGCCAGACAGCTCCAGCTCAGCAGATAACCCTGCAGCAAACTGAAATTAAGAGGCACAGTTTTACCCTCCTATAGTCTAATGAGATGATCAATTCAGCTGCTTTGAATAAGAATCAGATTATCTGTCTGTGCTAGAGGAGATATTTTAACAAAAGGTGCAAAGTATCAGACTACTTGCTTTAACAAAAGAGCACACACACTGCAGATAGTCTTATGATGTACAGGCCTACAGTACATATTCATGGCAGGATATGCAGGTAAGAGATCTCATGGTGTGTAATCTTTGAAACAGTGGAGGAGAGCGTGTGTTTTTTGGAGATACATTTTGACATGTCACAGATTTAAATACTTAAGTTTCATGGTCCTGGTATTGTGTATGCATTCTCACTATCACTCTAATGGCTTACTCATGTGCTCTCTGTGCTATGACAAATAGTCCAGATACCATACTGTGACATTTCATACAGCTTTTCTTGCCTCAGATTGTGTTTGATAGGTAGACACAGCTGCTTATTGGAAGGAAACCAGAACTATCTTTGGATGTAAGCTATTAAAGATAATATTTACTCTTTAAGATGTCTGATCATAGGATGTGAGAAAGTTGCAAGACAGACCCTATCATTCACAAAGTCAGTTAAATATTACATTGCCCTAAATAATTCAAGCAAAATCTATCTCTCATGGAGCTTTTTTTTCCTTTACATCACCTTTTGCCATTATTTTCAATTCTTTTTGATAACTTTGAGGTTCGGAGATGGTTTAAAAAAACAAAACAAATGAGTCTCTTAAATATTTCAGCAGTTGATACAGAAAAAGGCTTAGTTGTCTTAAGTAGAAAGTGTCTTCAGAGGCTGATTCTCTGAGGGATCAAAAGTCTTTATGATGAAATGATTACGTTTGCAGGCCATTAGTTAGAATTTTAATCTATGTTTCTTTTTTCTTTTTTCTGTCGACAGTAAAAGCCTGACAGATTTCACTTTCTGAGGGTTAAAAAAAAGATGATTGATCACATTAATTCTGTATACTTTACATTACTGTCAATCATTTTCCAAAGCATACTGTGAGTTTTTAGTTAGTTTTTCTGCTGTCAAGGCTGGTGATACACTTTACTTTTACTGAAGGCACCAAAAACTATAATCTATCACTTATGGAAGCATGCAGAAAATTAAAAACAAACAACAAACAAACCAAAACCAAACCAAAATAACCTGCATATTTAGGTTCCTCTAAGTAGCTACCTTTACTGTACTTTGATGACAACTTTGCACACTATGCATTCTCTCAACCAGCCTCATTAAGTAGTCAACTGGAATACTTTTCTGATATTCCCAAAAGAGGTTTCCTGCATATGCTGAATACTCAACAGCTGCTTTTCCTTCAGTCTGCTGTCCAACTCATCCCGAACCATCTCAACTGAGTTTAGGTTGGGTGATTGCGGAGGACTGGTCATCTAATGCAACACTCCATCACTCTCCTTACTGGCCAAATAGCCTTTTACAAAGTCTGAAGGTGTCTTTCTAAAGAAATTACCAACAGTGACAGTGTCAGTGTCACCCCTCCCCCCCACACTCGCACACCATCACACCTCCTTCACCATGCTTCATGGCCAAACATTGAGATGGCATCTGTTCACCTTCTCTACATCTCACAAAAACGTGGTGTTTGGAACCAAAGTCAAAAATTGGGGATTTACCAGAGCCTTCCATTCTGTCTTCTCCTCTGTCTGGTCTCCGTCAGTGGTTTCTTTGCAGCAATTAGACCATAAAGGCCTAATTCACGCAGCCGCCTCCTAACAATTGATGTTGACATGTGTCTGCTACTTGAACTCTGGAAAGCATTGATGTGGACTCTAATCTGAGGTGCTGTTAATTGGTGATTTATAAAGCTGGTAACTCTAATTAACTTATCATTGGAAGCAGAGGTCTTTCTCCTGGTCTTCGGTCCTCATAACAAGGTTCAGCTGAGCATTTGATGTTTTTTGTGATTGCACTTGAAGAAACTTTCAAAGTTCTTGAAATATTCCAGATTCTTAAAGTCTTAAAGTCGTGATGGACTGCTGTTTCTCTTACATTATTGAGTTCTTGCCACAGTATGGATCAATAGAGTAGTTGAATAAGGCTATTTGCTGTGTACCTCAGCACAACACAACTGATGGTCTCAAACGCATTAAGAGCATAAGAAATTCCATTAATTAACTTTTGACAAGGCACCCCTGTTCATTGAAAACCATTGCAGGGGACATCCTCATTAAGATGGATAAGACACAGTAGGGTCTAAAAGTCAGATACTACTTTTTTTTACAGGAACCTCTCAATGCCAAACTCATGTGTATCACCCACATATCACTGAAAAAATCCTCCAATCAAACAACACATTTAAGGCAGTTTTTCTCCGTATGAGTGCCAGTGAGAAAAAACATGGAAATCAAATCAGTCATCAGGAAAAGTTGATGAATTGAGGCAGGATGGAAATGTTAGAAGAGCGGCAGGGAACATAGCAACACGCTGTTTCTATGTGTGTGTGTGTGTGTGTGTGTGTGTGTACTCTTACTATCTCTTTCAAAGTTCAGTATTTCCAGGAGGAAGTGCTGCTGTCACTCAGGCAGACACAAACACAACTGTGCACACACACAAAGTAGGGTTGGTTCAAATATGTCCATCTTACCTAGAAAAACAGAAGAAAAAAAACAAAAAGACATGTTAGTTCAAATGCACCAGACCCTGCCAAGTGACCAAACTGCAGCTCCAATTAGACACATTGTCTGCGAAGAAGTGATTTATTGCTGCTCATTGTGTGTTAAATGCGTGTTAAGTGTGAGAAGGTGGTGTCATGAAAAGAAAAGAAAATATTTTTTTTGGGATTTACCCAGCTAGTGTCATTATTGGTCTCACTTTAAAGTCCTAATATATAATACACATCGAATCATACTGATTTGCATGATTAATCAATAGCAGAATTAATGTTAACTTACTATGTCAACTGTCAAATGCAAATAGCAATTATGTTATACACTGTTGTATAATGATCTTTATCAAAATCATTTATGTGCCTTTAGTGATTTTGCGCATAACTGACCATCTGCTGTGGATTCTAATTTGGACATTTCAGGACACGAACACGGACACGGACGGACACACACACACACACACACACACACACACACACCATTATGTCATGTGTCCAGGACCAATAAGCAACCAAATTAATTTCAACATTCACTGCAATGTGCATTCAGACAAATACATATTTTACTGGAGTCATGTAAGAAACTCTGACATATGCCAAATCAGACAGACGGATGGCTTTTTTTTCATGGAATTTAAATTAAATGTAAAGTGAAGTCTGAAAAGCAGAGAGGCCGATGTCTTGATTTAACAGAAAATCACTGCTGCTGCTAAATTGCCACCCTCATTTCCTGGTTAATGAAATGCATGCTAACTGGTGAAATATGTGACTGCTTTACATATATGGCTGATGGATATTGATATCTGTAATAAGATATAAAGTTTCAGCATGTCTATTTATAATAAATATTTCTCCATGACATTCTTTATAAGAAATTTAACGAATGTCAAACAAATCATATTCAGATGTTGTGTGTGTGAGGAAAGTGGATTAGTGTAGAATTACGTGTACGGTATGAGTCAAAAGCTTGGACACACCTTCCCATTCCCTTGAATGAGAAAGTGTTACTAAACTTTTGAGTGGTACTGCACATAATACTAAGCAGATGTAATCCCCAATATTTGCTGCAGGGAAAGGATTTGCATGAATCTGCACCCCAAAAAACTTCTCCAGCTGATATGGATGTTTACAGACTGAATCCAAAATATTCTCATGTTAAACTTATTGATTTATAAATACAGCAGATATGAGCACAGACTTACACTGATACATTATCCCAAGACGACATATCTATGCTGCATTGTATAACTCATTTAAATGTAAATTCTCTGCAGCTGAAGGATTGGTTACAGAAATGCCCTGTAACACTTTGTAAGGAGGTATCATAGGGGAAAGAAGAAAGGTTGTTTTTGATTTAAACTTCAAGAAGACTAAAGTTAAAGTCTATTTTTTTTACGCTCACTCTTTCTTCACTCAGTCTTTCTGTTTCTTTATCTTTCTTTCCCTGTGCATACTCGGATTGTTTCTAAATGTCTTCTTAAATGTGGAGGTGAATGCAATGAGTGGGGCAGAGCATATTTGTCGTCACAGACACCTACAGATGAGGAAACCAATTTTCCAGAGTGAAGGAGATAAGTAATTTGTTTTGAGCAAGATGCAAAGCAGGGCTGTGAAAACTGAAAGACGGAGAAAACATCATTCTTTTCTTCTTTCTGTGAGCCTTAAAGGCACTCGCTGATCATTTTCTCTCAGCTTAATGCAAACTTTAAGCATGAAGGGAGCAGCTTTTAAGCAGGAAGAACAAAAACATCCCCAGAAACTATATCGGTTCTCCTGTTAATCCCTTTGTAATGATGAAAGTATATCATGTTTCAACTTAATACCAAACACCCAGATATGTGTATAGCATTCTTATATTGTACTACAGAAAGTCTAAAAGCAGAACACCAATCGAATCAAAAGTAAACAGAAAGAGGATTACAAAAAAATTGATTAGAAATTAATACCAACATTGTAATCGCACAACAAAATAGAATAAATAAGTGTGGACTCCTAAACATTAGATCTGTGCCATCTAAAGCTGTATTCGCAAAAGATCTAATATCAGTTTATCATGACTTATTTTATCTGACTGGAACCTGACAGTGTGAATATGTCAGCTTAAATGGATCCACTCCCCTCTGTCATATTAATACTCACATTCCTTGAGACGCCGAGGCCGAGTAGGTGGAGTTGCAGCTATTTTCTACTCGAGTCTATTAATCATAACCAGACCTTAACTTAATTATGACTCATTTCAAAGCCTTGTTCTTAGTCTTTCTCACCCAAGCTGGACAACTTTATAGACCATTCTATTCGTTATGGTGTACTGCCCTCCAGTCCTGGACTGTATTTTTATCTGAGTTTTTAATCAAATTTAGTCATTGGCACAGATAAAGCAATTACAGTAGGTGACTTTAATATTCATATGGACATCAATGATGAAAGCCAAAGCACTGCATTTGTCTTATTATTAGACTCAGCTGGCTTCTCTCAGAGTGTCATTCTACAAAAACTTAACTTTTGAATTCCTCTGACTAGAATACATGCAATTAGACCAAATATCTTCTCTAGATGTCTATCCAATAGTGCTGTAACTAAATTTAAGCAAGAAAATCCACCAGCATTCATTTTAATGCCATGTCTCAATACAACAGACTTTTATGCTAACTTCATCATCTTGTTGGTCATGCAGCAGGCTCACTGTGAATGACACTAAACTCCACTGCCCCTTTAAAAAAAAAGATAATAAAACAAAAGAGGTTAGCTGCATGGTACAACTCCCAAACCCGCAAATTAAAGCAAATATCACAAAGCTTGAAAAGATATGGTGTTCCACAAAACTGGAAGAATCTCACTTAATCTGGCAAGAAAGGCTTACAACATATAGGAAGGCCATCTATGATTACTCATCAATAATAGAGGAGAACAAAGGTTCCTTTTCAGTGCTTAGCCAGGCTGACCAAGATTCATAACTCTACTGATGCATGTATTCCTATAGCTCTAAGCATTGACTTCACAAGCTTCTTAAATAATAAAATGTTCAACCTGCTTCTTAAACCCCATCCCAACTAGGCTACTTAAGGAAGTCTTTCCCTCAGTTAGCACTTCTTTATTAGATATGATCAACGTGTCTTTAGTAACAGTACCACAGTCCTTTAAATTAGCTGTATTTAAACCAATTCTTAAAAAGCCTACTCTTGATTCAGGTGTTCTAGCCAATTATATATCTATATCTAACCTCCCCTTTCATTCTGACATCCTTGAGAAAGCAGTTGCCAATCAGATGTGTGATTTTCTATATAACAATAGTCTGAGAATTTTCAGTCTGGATTTAGAGCCCATTATAGCACAGAGACAGCACTATTGAAAGTTACAAATGACCTCCTAATTGCATTGCACAAAGGACTTTATTCTTTATTGACTGGAACATTTAATTGGCATTAAAGGAATTGCATTAAGCTGGTTTAAGCTCTATATATCAGATTGATGTGTACATGTCATTGATGAATCATCCATGCATGCAGAGTTACAGTACACATAGTTCCTCAAGGTTCTATGCTTGGATCTTTACTGTTCACCTTAAACACATACTTTCTTTAGGTACTATTATTTGAAACACTCCATACATTTTCTTTGTAGGCTAAACTCAGAGTTAAAACGTGTTATTTTGCTTTGGCTTAAGTCATATGGCTATTCAAACACCACCATAATGAATCTAGGAGTTGTCTTTGATCGGGATTTGTCCTTTAACTCCAGCATGAAACTAATTCCAATGACTGCCTTTTTTTAAAAACTTACATAGCATTGCAATAATCAGGCTCATGCTGTCTCAAAAACTGGTCCACAGATGTGTTACTTCTATGCTAGATTATAGTTATTCCTTATTAGTAGGCTGCCCTAACAAGTTGCTAAAACCTCTCCAGCTGGCCTAGAATGCTGCTGCACATGTACTGACAAGAATTAGGAAAAGAGAACATATGTCTCTCATTTTGCTTCTCTGCACCATCTCCCTTTAATATCCAGAGTAGAATTTAAAATCATTCTCCTCACCTAGAAAAGCACTTAATGGTCAGGCACCATCATATCTTAAAGAGTACACTATTACTCTAGAATGCTGTACTCCCTAGAATGCAGCTTACCATCTTTTGGTTTGGTTCCAGGGGCATACACTCTCTCTACACTTAAGACGTTCTCATTTTGATAAAGTTTATAGTTAAGGCCAGTGCAGACATGCCTCAGAACAGTCCCTAGTTAGGCTGTTATAGGCCTAGACTGTCAGGGACTTCCCATGATTCACTGAGCTCATCTCTCCTCCTTTCTCTCTCCATCTGCATTCACATACAATTAATACGTTACTAACTTGGCATCTTCTGCTCTTTCATCTCGTAGGAGACCTTCAGCTGTGGACCGACTGCTAGTCACCTTGACACCCACACTGCTGCTATTATTATTTGACATACAACTACTGCTATTATTATTATTTAAATTATTGTTATTACTGTTGTTGCTGTGTTTTTAAGTAAATGGTAAATGGACTGTAGCACTTTTCTAGTTGTGATGACCACTCAAAGCGCTTTTACACTACATCACATTCACCCATTCACACATATTCATACACTGATGGCAGGGGCTACCACACAGGCCAACCAGTGCTCATCAGAGGGAAACTAACCATTCATACACATTCACACACCGTTGGCACAGCAACGGGAGCAATTTGTGGTTAAGTATCTTGCCCAAGGACACATCGACATGTGGACTGGAGGAACCGGGAATCGAACTGCCACTCTACCTCCTGAGCTACAGCTGCCCCTCTATGGCAGATGGCTGCCCACCTAGAGCCCTGTTCAGCTCAAGGTTTCTTCCCATTAAAAAGTGGAGTTTTTGATTGCTGCTGTTGCCAAGTGCTTGTTCATGGGGGGATTGTTGGGTCTCTGTAAATTAAAGCATATGGTCTTGACGTGCTCTATGTGAAAAGTGTCCTGAGATAATGTCCGTCATGATTTGACTGCACATTAATGAATTTGACTTGACTACAAAACAAGGTGCTACAACAGTTCTGATATCATATCAGCATATCAACCCGTTTCCTTCAAATCAGTGATATGAAGGAAACAGGTTTGTCATTACCTGATGTGAGTCGCACATGCACAGTCCGGTCCACCGTAGTGGACAGTTACATACGGCAACTCTGCTTGGACAAACTACTGTTACCATAGGTTGGATAGATGTATTTCATACAAGTTTCAGCAGTTGTACATTAAAAATAAAGGGATAAAAATCCATGTGGAGTGGTCTATCTCCACTGTGTGATATTTCTATTTATTCCATGGCAGGAGCCTCAGTGATAAAGCAGGAGAATCAGTATGTGGGATTTCCTTTCTCTCTGTAAATGCCAGGTCCATATCAGTGAGGCTGTAGGTAAGGCCTATTGAGCACAGCACAACCTGTGTTGAATGAACCAACTGCGGAGGCTTTCAAACTGAGGCTGACTGGAAGAAGCAGATTAACTGAAGAGGTTGTTCATGTTATTCATGAGGTTCAGCCAGGAGCTGATAATTTCAATTTCCCACAACCTCTGGCATGCAACAAGTCTGTGAGGCTGTTTTGTATTTGCACTGGTGTCTGCTTACTCCCATAAGAGGATTACAGGCTTTATCTCACTGCCTGTATATCTTCTTTGTTGTCTCAAATCAATTTATGAACGTTCTGAATAATATTTCTAAACTTCTTCTCCCTGCTGTTTGTGCCCACATCACTTCCTTGATTTCTATAGTGAAGCCTTCAAACAGTACAATCAATAAAAAGATGGGCATCACATAAACAAAAAGAATAACCATAGATATAAACAAAATAGTATTGACATATTAAATCTCTGACTACACGCATTAAAAGGATGATCTCTGAACTCACCAGAGGTCAACATGTGGAGGAAACATTTAAAGAGTACCAGCTGTGACTCAAAGAAGAGTATCAATGAATGATTGAGTGACTATGAAATAGGAAGGAGAATGACAGTGAACTGCACTATTATACTTTGCTATTATGCTTCTAATTCCACCGGCATGATCTGATGATTAGGATTATTATCAAAAACCCAAACACTTTTTTTTCTCAACAAACTAATGCAACAAATATTCCTACCCTCTACTTTGTGATTATTATTGGAACAATGAGTCGGGTAATTCACAATTCCGCACCAGCCAGTTTCAACCTGAGCAGAGGTCTAATGAATCAGAATATATGAAAGGTGCAGCAGCAGCATAGCCAGAATATACATATTATATGTAGACAGAGAAAAACAGGTGGTTCTGGTAGTACAGTAGGGGGTGGGGGAAAATATCGATACAGCAAAGTATTGTGATATATTGCATGGCAATATTGTATCAATACACAGACATTTTATTATATAAATTGCCACTGAAAATATAAGTTTTTGGTACGAAAATAGGGCTGGGCGAAATGGACAGAATCAAATATCACAATATTTTTGACCAAATACCTCGATATCGATATTATGACGATATTGTCGAGTTGACGATATTGTCGAGTTGATCAGTGCTTTCACAAAATATTTACACATTGGGATTATTGATAGATAGAATAAGACAGATATGAATAATAAACTCAATTGCGTTTTCAGTGCACTACAGGGCTGTAGTTAGTTTTTCTGGTGAGGTCTGCAGAGGTGTCAGTCAGCGTGCAGGAAGATGTTTTCCTTTGGGGACATAATTTGCAGTTGAAAAAAGGGTAATGAATTGCAATATAGCGCAATATACTGCAATATATTTAAAATTGCAATAATATTGTATTGTGACACAATTATTGTGATAATACTGTATCGTGGAGCCTCTGGTGATTCCCACCCCTATAGTACAGTATTATAGAGAAACAAAGAAGATGGGGAGCGTCTCTCCATATGGCAACATCTTTGTGTGTCTAGTGACAGAAATGTGTATGAGTTTACATGAATGAGAGAATTATCATTTTTACACACATAAGGTTATTCAGGAACTAAATGTGGCCACCTGTCCCTCCAAATACTGTGTGAACACACAGCCATCCAGAGCACTCTAGCAACAAGTAAGAGATTATAGGGCAACATATCAAACATGGTTTCAGTTTTGGATTATGGGTTTTCTCAGTGATCTGACCCAACAATGAATTAACAATAATGACCACTAACCTAAATAAGACAAAATAATGATACAGATTAGAGCTATAACATTGCCACTTGTTGGACAGAAAGCTACGAAATAATACATTTGGGTAATTCCATATATGGAGAGAAATGTGTAACATGAACTATGAACTCTGCATACTCTGCAAGAGGTGACCTTCAGCTGTGTTGTGGCTCCACATTGAAACCTCTCTCTTTAAAATGAATACCATTTTTAACTTGTACATATATGTTTACATGTGTAAATAAACCAAATTCACCAGAGCATGACAAAAGAAACCATGTTCTTAGTCTATCATGACTGATCACATCTGAGCAGCAGGACTGTTAATCATAGTGTCATAATATTGATGCCTTTCTGAGCCTTCCACCTACTGTTTGTTTCAGTAATGTGCCAACACCTCCACACACATTGTTAAACAAATATATTGAAACACAGCTTCATTTCCAGTAGATATCTACTACTGATCCCCTCAACTGATTGAGTAAACAAAGAACTAATCCTTTATTAATCTACAGTATTAGCTTTAGCTTGTTCATAAATTATGTAAGCAAACTAACTTACATGGTTTGCACCAGAAAAGTAACGGTTGGTGCTTAATGGTCAGCTGTTGTTACTTTTACAAGAATGATATCACCTGCTACACATGCTAACTGTTTATCAGAGCAGAAAACTAACGCTACATTTACACACAAGTATACAGTACTTAAGTACAATTTTGAAGTACTTGTACTTTACTTGAGTATTTATACTTCCACTCAACTACATTTCAGAGGGACATGTACTTTCTATTCAACTACATTTATTTGAAAGCTGTAGTCACAATATGGAGATTTGACACAATGGATAATATAGCAAGGCTTTTAAAATAAAACACATTGTAAAAAACCTTTTTAGCTAGACATTTTACAAAAAGCAGTGTGTGGTCAGGGTCACATTTCAGATGTCCATGATTGTTAACAGCTCCACCAAATAATGATTTTTCTCTGAAATAGTGCATTGTTTCAATGAATGATGTTTTTTCCCTTTGCATCAATAGCACCTAATAGACAGGGGATGTAGCATTAATAAAGCATGTTAATGAATCCCAAAAAGCTGAATATTAAATTACAGTGTTGATTCTAAACAACCTTGAACCCAAAACTGACCCACAGAAAAATAAAATACATAGGACAATTGGAGCCTGACCTAGTGTGACAGGTGAACTGACTGGGTTGAAAAGTTCATGACAGTTATTAAAGATCAGAGGAACTCAAACTACAAGCTCCAGGTCAGGTGTTCAATGTTATGTATCCGTTCATTTATTCATTTATTTATTTATTTATTTATTGTTATTTGTTTGTGTGAGAATTTTAATTGTCCTAGTTTTGATTAGCTGCAGAAAATCTGCATCTCATGTTTGATCTTCACCTCATTAAGAGAAAGAAAACACTGACAAAATAAAAAAGCAATGCAGTAAACACATGCTAATGTTTGAGACCGAAAAAAAAGGAATAAAAAAGGGTGGAGGGATGGAGAACACTAGGAAGAATTCAGAAGAGGATGTGTATAAGCTTAAGTTTGTGTGTGTATGTGTGTGAGGAACATGACAGTTACAAACATTTATTTTCCCCGAGGCCACTTTAAGTTGCTCTCAGTAGATTGCAAGTATCCAGTGACCAATACAGTCAGCACTGTTTTGTACAGCTGTGACACTGAGAACCTGAGAGCCACAAACACTGAAAACCTCAAGTAACTTTACACTGTTTTACTGAAAGATGCTCTTTATTTTCATAATAAGAGTACTTCTTTCCTCTATTTAGCTTTAATGTAATGATCTATTGCAATGTCTATCAATAGAAATGAAGTAAGATCATGACTTCTCAAGTATTTGAAAAACACACAACATGCAGGTAAAGCAATCAGTCTAAACAATAGATGGAACTGGTCCAGCTGTGGTTTGCTTTCAAGATAAATGACTGCAGGAATACAGCCTGAGTATTTTTCCTTTGTGATGTGAATCAGATAAAAAAGTTACATATTAGTAATTTGCCCTCCTTGACTAGAAAATGAGATGTACAACCGTTTCATATTTTTGGAACATGCTTACTGGATTCTGATTAACTCAAAATCAACGTCTTTCTCCAATACATTGCAGTAACTGAGTCCGAACATCTGGCTTTTACCTCTTCTGAGCCGAAGACAATGGCAGACCACTGATTTTAATGTTAATCATGAAAACTGATGAATCTGAAACAAAACACCAGAAGAGAACAAAAAAGGCCTGCAATCACCAGTATCATGTAAAAAAACCTACCTTTTAAAAACTAAACATCACAATAAATAATAGTAGTTAGTACTATTACAACTGCTGCTGCTGCTTCTGCTAAGTCCTCTTAAGCAAAGCCATGCAGTACAGTCAAAATGTTTCCAAGTGGAAGCAGTGAGACATTGGGCTGGGAGGAACAGAAATTGAGAGGATGCCGTTGCATGGTGGATGTTGCATTTACATAAAACTGAAGGTGTGGTAAAAAAAAAAAAAAAAAGAAGAAGAAAAAAACCACCAAAACATCAGCTGGCTGTCAGGCTCCCCCTCTTTATACAAACCAACATACTGCAGGGATGACACAGAAAGCTCTGCATAGACCATGCTCATCTGCAAAATGGAAGATGTTTTCTCCAGAAAAAAAATAATAAAATAAAAAAATAGAGTGAATGTGATGCAATGCAACTGAATCACCTTGAAGTCGTTGCTTCATACATTTCTGTGAGGCTGAAGCACTGACAGTTAAAAGATGTCGGACTCACTGAAGCGGGGCTTTTACAGCACTTCGCCTCTTTAAAGCTTGCAGCAGGGGAAGAAGACAAGGACACTTTTATCCTCCACCTAGGGATGTAAAAACTAAAACATATGACTAAATATCACTTTGCTCCTTGCCTCAGCAGTGGAAATACATACTGATCTCTGAGACACTGATGCTACCTTACTTTCCCTGCAGTGTTGGGCCGTGTGTGCTAACATCCAGCCAGCCAGAGCCAGAAATGTATTATGAGGTCGAAAGGTTTCAATCCAGCTGGGCTGTTCCTAGAAAACTGAACAGATGGCTGTCTGGCTGCATTATAAAGGTGAATATAAATGGAGGAGGAAACCTGGAAGTCCAAAATCTGAGAGCAGACAAAAATGATGAAGGGCTGTAATAAAACGGACAACATGTAAATATGTTCTTGTACACAACTGCACATGGAGATATAAATTCACTAAAATGCAATATACAACACTGAATGAACCCTCACCTCACCAGTCTCTAAAAAAAAAGCCAAGTGATGAATGATTCATCCTTTTCTCAAAGCACATTACAGCTCCATTAAGCCACCTGCAGAGAAACTTATTCTCTGATTTAAAAGCAGAGAAGTACAACAGAGCATTATGGATGAGTTTTATCTTTTTCTTTTTCTTTTTTCAATTAACCTGGAAATGTGGAGACACTGTTGTATCCACACATATTGTTTATCCAGAAAGAAACTGAAGTGGATTCTGCCTGAAGGAAATATATTGATTTCCTGCATGGTGTTGACTTTAATAAAGCCCCTCAGCAGGTGTTTTTTAGAGCATCACAGAGTAGGTGGAACGGTGAGCTACCGTACCCATGTGACTACAATGATACTCAGCAGAAGATGGACTCTCACTGAGAAAAATAAGTGACAGGATGAATTATCCGCATACTGTACATGAGTGTTGTGCTGAGCACAGTTGAGGAAACAAAAGTAAATAGTGGCTCTCCAAATGAGAGTTTTCCATTCATTTTACTTTGAAACACCACAGTTAAATATGTTTCTTTCTTCATTTGGTAGTGCTGAGGCAACAAATTAGAAACTGTGCAGATAACAGGAAATGAATGTTCCAATGAGACACTAATCATTCAATCTGACTATGGATTGACATGAATTTGCAACCAATGGGCAAATTAATATTCCACCATATTAGTAGTAAATCAATTCATGTAAAAGTGATTATTTTTGCTGATTTCTAATTATGCATGAGGCCTTCTAAACCCCTGCTTTATTTTAGCACAGCCACATAGCATATGTTATCATCCCAAAAGAAGCTGTAAAAACGTGTAAATAAGAAAAGCACTCGTGTCTGAAACATCTCCACTGGACATTGAAGCAAAGGCTGAGCTGGGATGAAGCTGGATTACAACACAGCTGAATCATGTAGACATATGAAGTGATGTGGTCCAATAGCCTTTCAATAAACCCTGTATTTGTTAAAGCTTTGGATGTTCCATTTGGGTTGACAGTGTGCCAGAGAGGCCTGGATTCAAACACAAAGTGTTTTCTAATATTCTGTCTCCATAATGTATGTCATGTGGGTTAACAAAACACCTTCCAGCAATGATACAGTCCAGTTATTTTACATTTGTGGGTTGTTGTTTTTTTTATATTTTTCTACCTGGCTGACTTCAATTCAAAATGTACACAGACACATCCTCTCACACAGGCACTACTTAACGTGTTTCTCAAATGGACTTATTGTACATCCTAACCATAAATCACTAAGGAATTGAACTCTATTTGCTCTCGTAAAAACAGACTCAATGTTCAATGTACATTACATGATGACTCCAGGCTCCAGACCCCATCTTCCCCCCCACCCCCCACTCGTCCACTCCAGGTCGTTTCGTATGGAAACACCCACTCAGCTGTTAGTAAAAAGCAGCTACACACACACACACACATACACACACACACACACACACACACACACACACACACACACACACACATAATCTCAACACACATGCAGATTACTGCCACTATCTTCCTACCATACTTGTTCGCTGTATGTTAGAGCATCAAAAATTGTGCAGATACACACACAATGAGCGATGTCGCAGCATGAGCCTGACTGTGTGAGATGTTTAAGGTCAAGACAGTTATTCACACACCATTTTCTAAAGTACCCAGTTAATGCTCTATGAGCTGCATCACCCCCTCTACATAAGGTAGCACACAACCACTGTGTCATCAGATATGCTATTATTATAGAAGCTACAGGGGAAATGAGGCTGAACTTTCACCTGCACTATAGATGGAGGTCACAATTAATACAACAGAACGTAGAACAAGAACTCAGCACTGCCCTTGTTTCCACAGTTGCATGCACTGTACCATTATTCCATATTAATACTAATGTATGGAAAACAAAAAACAGATATATAATGAAATACAGGCTCAGCAGCTGATGAATTATTTCCCCATCTATTTCACATTGCTCTACTTTCCAATTTAGTTTTACTTTATTCATATTTGCTCAAATCAATCAGCATCCTGAGTCCCCTCCCATCTCTTTTTTAAAATTATTTTTAATCATAATACATTCCACATAACAGCTACTTTTAATTCCAATATGATGTCTGTTTGTAAATATTTATCCCAGCTCGAGAAAAAGAAAACTTTCTCTTGTCCTACTCCGATCCAAATGTAATGTAAATCCGGAATGCTCTTTTGATTTCTTCTCACTTGTATGGCGTTCTTATTTGTTAACTACTGAAATGCAAAACAGATCCAAACACACACACTTATAACTTTCAAAAAACATTCACTTACCCAAAGCAAAACTGACTCCATTACCTCCTTTAATAGATGAAATGTTTCTGTTCTGAATATCTAATATGCCTCAAATACATTTACATGTTGTTGCTAACAAGTAAATGTAAGAGAACCTTTTTGAATTTGTGAATACTCAATGACTGAATAAATAAAAAATAATAATAAGTTACCACACTACCTTGGTGATTATTTCATCCATTTTCTAAATTGCTGATCATGTTAAGGATCATTGTGAGCAGCAGCCTTTCCCAACACACAGTGGGTGGCAAGCTGAGATGAGTTGCCAGTTTATCACAGGGCTGACACATGATTACACACACACACACACACACACACACACACACACACACTTGATTTTCCAATTCAAGTAACAACTCAAGTCTGTTAAACTGTGGCAGAAAATCTGCAGCAGCTGAGAGGAAGCCACCAGGAGAGAAAAGATGAAAACTGCAGAAAGGCCGCTGTGTGGTTTATTTGTAATATATAAGGAGGCGTCGATACAGATTTTTTTTATAGTCTAACAGCGTGAGCCGGCTCATCACATTGCAACCGCTTCAGTCCAGGCCTCACTGATGTGGTGACAAAAGAACTTTTTCCTTTGTTAAGCTCTCCTTCCTCCTAGTAGTACCTGTCTCCTGCTTATCTTTTTCTTATGTTAACCATTTTGTTTTATGAATTCACAAAAAAATACAAGTATTATATTTTTCTGGAGACAAGCTTTTTCTTCCCCCCCACACATTTCTTTTCTTTTAGCTTACTATTGATCAAATTAAATACTTGTCATCCGTCAATTTCTCCCAAATGAAAGAATTGTATACCCTTGTCAGCCTCTTCTGACCAACAATGTAACCACTACATATGACAGGTAGAAAAAGGTGCAGTATTCTTACAGATGGTCTAAAGTGGTCAGGTGATGCGGACAGTCCCGGAGGCAGTGCAACTGAGCAGCAGGTACCTTTGTTCATGTAATCACAAAGGCACTTGAAATCAGAATAGGGCATGTGCCCCTTTGCTGTTAAACATGAGGAGAACAGATTGTAAATTTGAATCCTCGTTGACACGGCAACATCGATGACAAAGATGCCAGACTTCACAGCAGGTAGGCTCTCCACGTCAACCTGACAGTTACTACAAAAGCAGTCCAACAATGGAAACTTTCATGTCGATAAAACTGAAACTGTATTAGCAATACAGCAGAAATCAATAATCCCATTTATTAAACCAGGGAAGAACAGGGCTTGTGACATAACACAACACTCATTTCACTGCTGCACACACTCTCTCTTCTTCTGTTGTATTGCAGATATAAAAGCAGCTCAGTTATTTCATATACCTACAGCCTGCTTTGGCTTTCAGGGACACAGGTATATTTATATTAGACTAACACGTACACTCAGCAACCTCTTTTCAGCTTTTGTTAAGAGATTTGACTGTATTGCAGTTTTTGTGCACATACTGTATGGGCTGCATTTGAAATGGTAAATTGACTGTAGCTATAAAACACCTTTCTAGTCTTCCACCACTCAAAGTGCTTTTCACTACATGTCAGCATTCATTTATTCACACACAAAGTCATACACTGGTGGCAGAGGCTGTTATTCAAGGTAACAACCTGCTTATTCTGAGTTCTAATGCTCATTCACTGATGGCACAGCCTTCGGGAGCAATTTGGAGTTCAGTATCTTGTCCAAAGACACTTCAACATGTGAACTGGGGAAGCTGGAGATTGAACCGCAAAACATCTGATTAATGGACATCACGCTATACTTCCTGACTCCTGGGTAGGGTTGCAAAGGGGCTGAAAATGTCCAATACATTTTTGGTGAATTTCCGAAATATTCCAAGTTGGAAACTCTCCATGGGAATTATGGGAATATATTGGAATTTGTGAGAATTAACAGAAATTAAGTGGAAATTTTATTTATACATCCTGTTTTGTGACATGCAATTTTGTAAATTTCCAGTTTATTTCCGTTGATTCCCATATATTCCAATTAATTCCCATGGCAAGATTCCAACTTTGAAAAGGCACATCATTTTGCAACCCTACTCCTAAGCCAGTCACTACAAAACCCATATGAGTGTCAAATCATATACCACTGGGTTGACGAGCCGGTTACTGTGTTTCTTTTGCTGCAACTCCATTACCAGGCCCACCTTATAAGGTTGAGCTACTTACAGTTTGAAGAGCGTCATTAATGCTGACATTCAATTACAAAAGAAGACAGGATAGAGAGGGGATCAATTGAACCTCATTTCCACTCACTTTCGCTTTATCTTCTCTTGTCTGTGTCCTTTTACCACTTCCCTCTGTGTTTGTTTGTCTATGTCAGTCTCACTGTTCTGTTCTTTATTTTTGCTTCGTCTCTGTGCACATTTTCTCTTTTCTTTGCTGCAAAGGCTGCTCTCCAGCCTTAGACTTGTGCCAAAGTAAATCTTTTTTCCAAGGTTTACACTAAATTTTGTGGTTCAGTAGGAAACAAATACAAGCTCTGGCAATAAAAGCACTCCAAATGAACAACAGAGGAGCCTTAAAGGATAGGTTCAGTTTTTTCCAAGTGTGTCACAATGGGAGTCTTTGTCCCTGTAACAATATCTTCTCTCCATACTGGCCCCCAAGCTATTGGACTGGAACTGTCAGAGATGGAGGATAAAATCCACAATCCTCGTTCAATGAAAAAATGCATTACAAAGCATTGATTTTTTTGGTGATAATGTCATGACATATGTGTCCTTTTAAAGGATTTTAATTAGTTAATTTAACTTGTTTTTGTGGAACAATCACATCAGACAAATTATTATTCCAAGCAAGCAAAACCAAGCAAGTTTTTATATATTCTGAAACATGTCCGGAGAGGATCTTCATATTTAAGCAGATGAGAAGCTGTGGAGTGGGCTTGGGGACTCACATCTGTATTTATCTTGAGATATCGGAGAACAAACAGAAAGTGGTTGGTTGTCAATGCACCATCTGCACTGAAGCATCATTTTGCCTACAGTGAGTAAAAGCACAAATATTTTCATTTAAATTTGTGTAAATGATGGTCCTGCAGCCAAAAACATTTGGTACTTATTTTGGGGTTTTTTGGGGGGATGCTGGTGTTCAGAGCTCGGAATGCAAGTTTATCGACTGGGGTGAGTTAAGGTGCTGGCTTGAACGTTAGCTGTGCAGTTCTTAAACACAAGAGAAAGAGGATGATGTAATGACTAATTTAAAAAAGACCAAATCTCATCCCTGATAAACATGTAAAAAGGACGAGCCTTGAAAGTTGGTGATTTAACTCAGAAGTTGGTATCTCATGTTTATGTACTATTCAAAAATAAATAAATAACAATGATACCTTCCAATACTTTGGATTTGCAACTGTAGGAGACAGCAATAAATATCAAGAAACCTGCTATGTTTGTAGTCTTAAAATAATTTACAACATTTTTGAGATATATGTTCTTGGTGTTCATGTTTCTAGTCAGAGATTTAAAAAGGAAAATGACACATAGCTAGGTAAATAATTCAGTTCTTGGACTGTATTTGCTGGAGTGACTCAGGCTCATGGATCTGGAGCTTTGTCTTTTACTGTAACCACTAATTAGGATCCTAGCATAGCGTCAGGGACAAACTGAGCATTTGAGATCAATAGACAAGCCAAAGTCGTCGTTATGGTTTAGGCTGGGCACAGATAAGATACTGAAGGTGTCATTTGGTCCAAGTGTTCTGGGTAAAATGAGAGCAACAGGTACAATAAATGAGTTCCAGCCTCATCCTTCCAACTAATAACAGGCATCATTCAGTTATTATTGATATTAAACTCTCAGATACACATTACACATTCTAACACTCACAATTTATTTTCCATTGACCAACATTCATTGGACATCCCAAAACTAAGAACATTACCTGCCCAACTTCTAGTATTGAAACACTAAGTTTTCTTTTTACATTGGAAGAACAGACATTCAGTCCAGTTCACGAACTTATTCACCTCCCTGCTTTTGATTCAAACAGCAGAGATATTCGTATTCATAACTTCTTGCCACCAACACCTTTTAAATTATACAGGTCAGAGGTATATTATTGACAGTGCATAATCCAATGCCAATCAAACAGGCCTCAGTCAGTCAAGGAGGCTAATACTGACTACAGTATAAACCCAAACATGATAATCTTATCTTGTCAGGCACCTTCCAACTATTGCAAATGATTCAAGATAACCAGTCACCCTGCTCATGAACTGTTCCCCTGCAATCTAATACAACAAAATCACAAGGTGTGACCTCAAAAATTCATATAAATTATGGAGAAAGATTATTATTATGTATAGTACACTCAGGAAGACACAGTATGGGAAGTCCTTCTGATGGAAATCTATGCTGTGTGTCCACTGAGACTACAGAACAGTAGGTCTCTCTCTGTGTCCTCACACAACAGATCACATTATCTAGGTCCTCTTCTCTCTTTTCTCTGCTCGCTACAGATGAGGAGAAAATACAATTTCCTAAGCATTTGTTTGTTTTGTGAAACACATATTCTGGGTTTGAGATGGGTGTTACAGTTAGTTGATTCTAGCATTGGTGTGTAATGCTCTGTGGTCTTGCATGTAGTGAGAGTACTAGCTATCAGTTACACCACACAAAAAAGGCAAAAAAAACAAGTGGGATGTAAAATCTAATAATCTCAATTCACTGTTGTTGTGCCTGTTTGTTTTATGTCATTTATTTCTCTACTGTTTTCCCACTCTTATAAAAAAAACTGGCAATATCATTTTTTCAGATACCCAATAAAATGTTGTTGAAGAAGTGAAAAGCCTCATGTTTCTACTTCTCTATCTCCTCTTTATCATCCTCTCTCTCGCTACATCTTATACTCCTGTCTTCTATTGTGTCTCTGTCACTTCTTTTTCTTGTTGCTGCCCTTTCCCCTCAGTGATGACAAACACATCATGTCTTCATTACTTCATCCAGCCTTCCTGAAAGTATGTGTCTCATTCGTCACAACCATTCAGCTGCTTCCAGTCTTTTGTGAGTAAATCAGTAAAACATGAAGAATTAGGCTGCCACGCCTGCTAATTAGACTGAGTTGAGCAACAATGAGAGAGATAAAGCATTGTAGTGTAACTTCTGTGTGGACTTTTCAAAATATGACACATAATTGTACACCTAAACTCTATTGAATATTCTGCACACATCATCATGAATGAGTTAAAACACTGATCACAGCAGCCAATCAGGCAAGGTCGGGGCCCCTAGTCTCCCACCCAAGCTTAAGATGTATTATGATGTTTGGACATAAAATGTAGAAACTTATGTTGCTGTTCAAACTATTTTTATATAGGATTTGTAATAAATCACAAAATGCCCTCCAAACACTTCTTTTATCATCACATACAGCACGACGTGTGGCTAAAGATGCTGAAATTCCAGTCAAGAAGCCTCAAGGTAACACAAGGTAACACAATCAATATGAAACACTCACTTATTTCAACATAAGTAGACACTATTGTTTAGAGCTCTCGTAACTAAATAGACAGTGTAATGTTAAATATGTCCTTGAGCTCATTTTTATATTTTCCCTGTTTAAATGTATTTTTTCAGGGTGCTTTTTGGCACTGATATTAAACCCTTAAGTTCAATCACAGAGACTCCCATCCTTTATTTTAAATGAACAACCAGACTCAAGTATGACATACACTGTATATGCAGGGCAAGAATAGCACAAAATATATTTTCTCGTATAAATATATGAAAAACAATATCTGGAAAGAAAAACAATATGTATTCAAAAATTCACAATCTAGAAAATTAAATATTTATTCACTCTCTCAGTGGAATCTAAGTCAAATGTTGCAAAACTAAAACCCGACTGCTGGAGATTGGAATGGATATACAATGCATCCAGAAAGTATTCACACCCCTTCACTTTCCTCACATTTTGTTATCATACAGCCTTATTCCAAAATGGCTTCCCCACAGTATGATGCTGCCATCACCATGCTTCACCGTACAGATAGCATTATCCAAATGATGAGAGGTTCCTGGTTTCTTCCAGACGTGACACTTGGCATTTTACGAATGATGGAGACTACTGTGCTCTCGGGGACCTTCAATGCTGCAGACATTTTTTTGTACCCTTCCTCAGATATGTGCCTGGATACAATCCTGTGTCGGAGGTCTACAGACAACTCCAATCAAGTTGTAGAAACATCTCCAGGATGATCAGTGGAAACAGGATGCACCTGAGCTCAAGTTTGAGTGTCAAAGCAAAGGGTGTGAATACTAATGTACATGCAAAATTTCAGTTTTTTATTTTTAATACATTTGAATTTCTAAAAAATCTCTTCCGCTTGTCATTATGAGGTATTGGGTCTAAATTGATGAGGAAAAAAGGGAATGTAATCAATTTTGGAATAAGGCTGTAACATAACAAAATGTGGGGGAAGTGAAGGGGTGTCAATACTTTCCAGATGCATTGTATGATGAGCTTCAGAGGTGCTGATGATTTGTCTTTTGCAGGATTTTCACTTATTACATTGGTGGCAATATGCAATGTGAATTGCACCTTCACTCTTTATGATATTTCCAGTTTAACTAAAATATGAAATAATGAAAAACTTGCCATCATGGCTGTAGATTGATAGATACATTTACTTATTTACTACAAGGTGGTTTCATAGTGCTTGAAATGGAAAACCAAATAACTGTAGGACACTGACATATACTGTAGCATCGTATACATATGCCACAGTTTGACATAATGTAGCCTTTTAAGCAAATACAGAAAAAAAGCCAGGAGGACAGGAGATGAGGGAGGTCTATATCCTTGAGTGTATCTCTAACTGTTCAGCAGCACTCACACAGCACATCACCGTTGACTGAGATCTGAGTTTCAGAGCAGAATGTTGGTCACATGTTGCAATGGCGTGCGCTGCTAGCAAGACAGCATCAAAAATCCATATAACGACAAAAATGTAGCACATAAATGGAACAAAAACATCTGCCTTATTCCTGCTGACTATTAAGGGATATCATTGGAGTCTTTTTTCACATGTTGGATCAGACACTGACATTTTGGCCACTTCATTTCTCCTCTGAGTAGGTGGTGCAACAAAAGACGTAATATACAGTAACTGTGGAGATAGCTGTTTATTTGCTTTATTAGCTGAGATATATTTGGACGTATTTGGAGCAAATAGATAATTATATTCATTGCAGTTGAAGCATAGGTGAGGGTCTCACTTTTAGAATAGCTAAATAAGAACAATGTGTGTCCTATTTCACTCCAGCACGGCAGTCAAAACATCTCATTAGTGCTTTGGGGACGTGTGATTCATTATGGGAGATGTGACTAGATTAAGGATGCAACAAAAACCCAGTTTACTGACAATCAGTCTTCCCCTCACTGACTCCCTGTCTCTGTGTCTCTCACTGTGAACTCAAGAAGCAAACAAATCACTCATTAAAATGACAGTTTAATTTGTCCTAATTAATTGGATGAATCCTCGAGAAAAGGGCATCCATGCTACCCCAATCAAAAGTGAAATACCAGGCGACAAGTTTCACTCAGTTTGGGGAGTGGCAGAGCAGCACCAAAGGGGGACTCCTGTTAGTATCAACTACAGGGGTCTTAACAATTACATCATGCACCAGGTGATATCAAATTTGGTATACTCCCGAACACACACTCTCACCCTCATCACCTCTCATCCATTACCATAGCTGTTCATTTTGCTGCCTTGGTGAAATGAAAAAAAAGAAAAAAACGAACAAGAGAATTATTAAATCTGAAGGTTTGCAATAGCTTAGTGATTTAAAAAAAAATCTATTTTCTGGCTGTCTATAATCTTGCTGTGAAATCAGAATTTAATTTCACACAAATGTACAATATATAAACCCTGTCTACTTTCCTCTTATCTGAGCCGACCTCATGGTTTCTCATTAAAGGAGACCTATTAAGCTCATTTGCAGCTCTATATTTTTATTCTGGGTCTTTATTACAGTAGCTTTGCATGATTCACAGTTCAAAAAACTTATGTTTCTTATACTGACTGTATATGCAGTCCCTCAGTTCAGCCTCTTTTAACAGTCTTTTTGAGCTCATGTCTCTTTTCTCACAGGGATTATTGCTACATATGTTCACCTCAATATTTGACATTTTGGTGTCATCTGATCTTGTGACACAATAGCATATGATTGAAAATAGGTGAATGCATAATAGGTCCCTTTTAAGTCACTGCTTAGAATTCTATTATGGTGCTATTCTAAGAAATGTAAACATAAAGGAGGAAGAGGTGGACATACAGTATAGGAATCTAGAGGTGAGTGCAGAGTGTGAACTAATGAGTGGAAAGCCCAAACTGAAAACATTTGTGCAACTCACTGGACACAGTAAGAGAAGCAGCAATGGGAATTTTAAAGCTTCAGCTCTGATTTGTTCCCTCTCTGCTAACCAGCTGCTCACCATGCTGGTGTTCCGCCACATTATTGTGTTTCTATGACAGGAACATGCTACCAATGTGCAGTGAACGAAGTTAAACTGTGACAGAGTGTTCACAATAATAATCAGGCAGAAATACAGTACGTTCAGTTCATGAGTTCATGAACAATCGTTCATTGAACGTTTTCAGGCACAATACTGCGAATGTGGCTCTGCAATCAATGGTCAAAATGTTATCCAGATGTCACTTTGCCCTCTTTAACCATATTGCAAAAGTTTGTAAGTGAGACTTAGACTCCTAAATGACTCACTGGTCACCTTGGTTTCCAGCATCAAACCTGAAAATCTGATGGTGTTTTCACACTGATATTCATCATCAGATCTATCTGAGAACATTTTATTGTTGATGTGCTGTATTTCCAGTATGAAGAGCAGCATAACTACTCGCATTTAATCACAAAGGTAGCCAGAGGAAAATACATGGAAATAAGTACTATCTCAGTCTAAGTGCCACTATTTCACTTTTCAGCCTTTCTCTGTTCTCTTCTTGTTTCTCATCAGCATTCCTTGCTTTTTCCTGCTTGCCAGCATCAGAGCAGTGTCAAAGTGCCACATTACATTTATATTAGAGATGTGGAGGGAGCCTAGTATTTATTTTATATCTGAACTTGTTGAGGCAGCCACATTATTTGTATTTGTATGTGAATAATTCAAAAGGACGGTTCCCACATCTCCCAGACCATGGACAACTATATATGGAACCATTATATGGAAGTTCAGCTGTCTGACCAACATACCTGCAGCTATTTATACATCCATGACACAGAGACAGAGTCCCTACATGTGTGTAGTTTTTTTCCTTCATGAAAAGAATTTTAAAAATAATTGTAGGAAATAAATATTGGTAAAAAATTAGTATTTGTTCTTTCCAGAAAGCTTTTTTTTTAGACTCTGCTCCACCCATAATGTATATCCTGACCAAGATGTTTGGAGGTAGATTATGTTTTTCTTTTCTATGTCACTTTATTTAGGCTCGAGTGCAGATATTGCAAAACAGAACTAAATAAACTAAACTAGCAATACAGAACAAAGCAAAATAAAACAAAGTGAACAGAGTATCCAACAAGAACAAACTGAAATCCAGGACTTAAATACAAATTGAACTAATGGAACAACAAGGAACAGGTGGCAAGACACAAGGGCACGCTGGGGGCCAACTGGCTTGGGATGACACAGGGACCAGGACAGGGCTAATTTAGGACAGGTAGGGAAGGAAGAGCTGGTTGGGGAAGATAAGACCACACCAAAGGCAATAGCTGCTCTGGGCTGAGGACAAAAACAACTGCATCCATGAGTAAAATATACTCCTATATAAACTGTCTTGGAATTACATAAATAAAATAAATACTAATATAATAATATATGTAAATATAACTTTAATAAGTGCATAAGTAACACTTAGCAAATGTAACAACATACATTGTCAACATAGGAACCTTTAACTTAAAAGACTAGAACCCTAAATTGCCGCAGACATAAACAAGAACCAATAACCATATAACCAATAATTGGACTGAAAGACAACTGTTGCCATAGGTTTCAGTTTACCTTTGCACTTACTTACTATGGGAGTCAATGTAGCAAACAACAGTCTCTAAAGAGACCTTAAAATATAATCTGCAACCTATCTCATCTTTCTACTTCTCTCTTGGAGCAGACCCTGTCTCTTAGAAACATTGTTTATATTCTACTAAATTGCAACAGTAAATATATTTGGAAGGAAATGTAAGTACTGAATGTTTCACTGAATGTTCACTGGCCCCAAGAGAGGGTTGAAACAATATAAATGTGTGACAGGTGAAGTGATTCAAAATAATGATGTGCTGTACCAGTATGACTGCTGTCAACTCAAATGCACTATAAATAATAATCCATGGTAACTATGAGCCTACTTTTAACCCTTCTCCTCTTCTGGAGCAAGTTGATTATGCAGACTGTCCAGAAAAGTAAGGAGTCCATCTGTATTGTAGGGGACAGTGAGTGGTTTGTGTAACAGCAAACCATCATTGGTAAATAATGCATACATTATTGCTGTATGATCTCTGGCTTGTTTCTTCCATGGTGGCTCTCTGACCAATCACATTTCTTCCCCTGTGGCATGTTTCTGCGAAGTTGAATCCAGCTTCATCCCCAAAGATAATGTATTACACATACATTTATCTTTTGCCTGTCTTTCATGTATATTTAAAATCCTGTAAATCTACAGTTCTATAACACTTTACATCACATATGTGTGTATGTACCCTGTGTGGTTACTGAACAGACAACTGATTCATTCTCATTTTATGTCTCTCTAGCAGTCAGTTGTTATTGTGCTGGCTATATTCACATTCCCAGAAGTGATATTGTCTGCCAGCACTCGTCTAAAATCCCCTGCAGTTTTATTACATTATTGCCAATTACCATATCAACAATGGCAATTTCCTGCATATGTGAAATTATTACACCTCTCCCTCCTAACTGTTGGTTACTACTGTAAAACCAAACAAAACATAGTTTAGAGTCAGAACATGTAAAAAGGTGAACATATTGTATTGTGCTGTAATAGGCAGTTCAGTTATCTCTGAATTATTCACACCTTTCTGAACTCTTAACACAGCAACACACCTACATCACACAATGAGCCACGTACTACAAACAAAACTACAAAAGGAACATTGTGCAACTGTTTCAGTCAACACACTGATGCTTTCCACATTGTGAAATACCAGGCTGTCTATCTAAAAAGTCTCATTTTTATTGTGAAGGATCGTGTAATAACTAATACCTGGATGTGTCTTTGACTGAGATTAGAATCAGTAGTGGTTGGTTTTCATTTCTGGAATGCTGTGTGTAAGTATAAGACAAGAAAGAACCATCATTTTGGTTTTGGGCAGGCTTTTATGTAAAGAAAATTTAATCATTGTAGTAATACTTGACTCCATATTATGTGAAAACAACATGGATAGTGTTAATGGTATGGTCTACAACGGATGGATGGTGTGCTAATTGTGTTTAGAGTCTTGATAATGTGACTGCAGACTGGACAAAAGGATGGTAGCTATTGTTAAAAAAACAGCCTGTCTCAAAGAGAGACCATGCTTTACAACATGTTCAATAATTGTGACCCTTATCTCATCAGAGATCACCTCTCTTGGTCTTCCTCTCTTTTGTCCTCCATGCATGCTCCCTCTCTCTGCTACTATTCTTTCTCCACCAACATGTCTTCCTTGATCCATCTTAGTATTTGAAATGTACTGCAAATATATAATGTTTTGCTGGTGGTGAAGAATGAAAGAAGGATTCACACTTTAGTGTTGCGCTGACTGTAAAAAAAAAAAAAAAGAGATTTTCAATTTTTTCTTCCTCTATAAAAATGATTTTGTTGTTTGGTATAGCCTACAATGTATTAATTTTAAAACATATTTGACCTTTTTGAACTGTAATGAAATACAGTAGTTGTAAAATGAACAGAGTGCTGAATTCCTTTATTCCCAATAGTTCAACTAAACCAACACGTAATTATCCAAAAGGAGTTTTCTACTTAATTTTCTTGTTCTACAGGAATTCAATGTTTTAATTATTTTTGTTTGCTTGTTATATCCTACAGTTTATTGATACATTTTAAAAATGTATTTGACCTGTTCGATCTGTACTGAAATAGCCTAAAGCAATTGTAAAAGTAATAAACCCTTTGAAGTGAATTTTACTTACTAACTTCTTCAAGAAATGACATCTTTGTGACTGCTGCCATATGAAAACAACTCAACATTAGTTAACTCTTAAGTTAAGACTTATTACTTTTCACTTTCACTTCTCACACACACAGCAGAGGGGTAGGAAATGAAGGAGCAGGTGGTAGAAGAAGAAAAAAAAGAAGAAGGAGGAGGTTAAGATCAAGATAAACCACTACAGTACTGCTTAATGTGTCTGCCAATTCTATGAAAAAAAGTATACCCCTTTATCAGAGATCACTCATGAACATAACTACACTCATTACTGTACCCCATCTGTGCACACAATATAGAAAAGACTAAATAAAAAGTGATGCTTGATTTTAATCAAGATGAAGAAAAAACATCATTCAATTTTCACACTATAGTTTGCCCATTTGGAGCATTATTAACTTCCATCATTGCAAGTCCATTTCAGTATAAGTTGAGAGAACATGGAAAGATATGTGAGGACAGCTCCAAGGACTGGACACTGAAGAGACGCACGATATCATTGTAGTTAAACAAGAAAGAAACACCCTCATTACACCAAATTCTTCATTCTTCTAAAAGGTATTCTGTCGCATTAAGTGTGTAAAGAGAGTGGAGGAGATGGTTACACAGGATGTGATTAAAAAAATTTAAAAAAAAAACTTTACAGGCCCAAAACAGTCCTCTGCTGGAGAGTTTGGAGGAGCTGGAGGATAAATCGAGAGGGCCGAATCTATGAATAAGAAATGGACCGGAGGGGATTGAGGATGGTTAGGATCATGTTAATTTGTGTCTGAGATGTTGGTGAAAATAATGCTTCCAAATGTTCACTGTCCAAAATAAAGCTCTGCAGACTGATTGAATGCATCCCTCCACTGACCCCAGAACCTCAGGGGCAGGGAACCTCAGCAATGGTGTGTTTTCATTGGTTTCACATTTTAAAAAAAGAGGGCTTTCTTCAACAACATCTAGCAGGAGCTTTATAAGACAGGCATACAATTCTGTCTGCTGGACTCAACTCATCTTTGAGTTATAATGGAAAAGGAAAATCACCTCAACAGATTGCTACCACTCTTTCTCAGTAAGCTGACTGAATGTGACCTGTCATCATGCAAGGTTAAGGAAGCCATGGATAGATCAAATGCTCCACTCTAATTCCAACACAGAGGCAAGAGGAGCAATTCTCCTAATTCACAAAATAGATAAAGTTTATAGCAGCAGAACCTCAAGGGCATTTTGTAATGGTGTCTGAGACCCTCTTTAACACAACTGTCCTATCGGTTTATATTTATGCTCCCAACTTGGGCAACAAGGATTTCATTAGCAGGGTTAATTCTCTTCCCATGTAATTCAAACTCACACCATTTGCTTTTGTGGTGATTTCAATTGTGCGATAAACACACTTTAGATAAATCAAGTTCTAAACAAAATAAAGCCTTTAAAATGGCTAAAGTTCTGTCTATATTTACTACCTAAATTATTGATGGGTTTAAAAAGTGACATTAGCTTGATATTCAGAAAAAAAAACAGTTCAGTGTCCAAAAGCTCACACCATGTGAGGATGAATGCAGGGTACTGGCCTGCATAAAACACAGCTCATTTGAATATGACTGTTCTGCTAGTCGGAGCTGCAAATATAGTACCTCATGCAGAGTGTGACACAGTCTGAAGGCTCCCTTAATAGAGGTAAAAGCCAATCTAATTTCTATTATCGTGTGGTTTAATGTTCATTTTCTCCATTATGTACAGTTGCCAGCTCACCATCTGCAGGGCTACAGAGTGATCTAATAGGATCAGACAGGTGTGGAGACATGCCGGATGAAAAATAAATGAAATAAAACAAACAAACAGCTCTGCTCCAAGCAAGGTAGCTAGACTGAAATTAGAGAACCTGCTTCATCAACTCCGTGATGGAGTAAAGACAGCAGGATGAGCAACATTTCAGACATTGGATATTTTATTCCATTGTAAATGTCATGATGTATCTGTGGTGTCAAATCTTCACATACTGTTAGATGTCTCTTGTCTCTGCAAGTGTGAGATCTGTGTCTCTTAAGATGTTTTCTGTCTCCTGCATGGAAGAGGAGAATTTACCAAAGTTGGAAATGTTCATGCTGAGTATCATACATATGTGCAGAGACTCCAGTGGAAATTCTATCTGATAAGATTTTCTTTAAGGGATTTGGGATTGTTAGATAGCAGGTACCAGTAGATATGCTCTATTGTTGAATTCTGGTTCAGTGAGTCTCATCTTCACATTGAAGAATGTGTTCCATACATAGTATAGATGAAATCATATAGGATGGGGAGTTGAGTCCGTCCTGAGTTGAAACACTCAAGCACAGTCCTTCTTTTTGTCACTGATCAAAAGGAGACACCATTTATAAAAAGGTGCAGCCCAAAGAAGTAAATGCAAATTTTTACTTTTGTTGTTGTAATGACTGCAAATGATCTGTGCTTGTTTATGTTTTTATAGCAATTCTGGAGAAATATATCTACTTTAGCTTCCTCGGATGTTGTGACAAGTTGTATGGCATCATCTTTTTCTCTTCTTTTTTTTCATGAGTACCAACAATCCAAACAATGACCGTTTAAACTGTACAATCATCTGTGTCAATGGTCTGAGGAAGCAAGAGTTATGTGTGTAATAACTCTAACCTCTCAACAGTCAACAGTCCAAGTGACAAAACTCACTCACAAAGCTGAATGCAAATCCTTGAAAAATGTTTTTGTATCTAGGTAGAGGTTTTAGTGAGAGAGACGGCTCATTATCACTCGAAAACTCTGGAGAACTTTTTATAATGTCTGACTTACCTAAAAAATTACATTCAAATTATACATCTCCCAACTGGATTACCCGATGTGTAAAATCATAATGATGTGCACTTTGTATCAGCATTAACTACAAAAACTCTGTCACAGCGGGGACACTCGTAGCTCTTGGCACAGTAACACACAGACATTCAGACATACACGTGAGGCTGAGTACACACCGATTCTCTGTATCTGTAACCCCGAGATCTGGAGAACCATGAAATCAAATTGCATTCATCTGGTGTCTCAGTGGAGCGACATATTTTGTCAGCGTGTTGAACTGTGTAGGAGGTTGTTGCTGCATGTGGACTCAGATGTCAACAAACCAGATATAAATTGGATTTGTGTGTATGTGTGTCTGTTTCATTTTTACTGCTGCAGGGGCCACAGAGCTTTTCTTTTCTATTAGTTTGAACATTTTTTGAAGATAAAGTTCAAGTGCTGAAAAGAAATATGATGCATGCTCACACTTGACACAGACTCTGTTATACATAATACCTACGTATGGCAGGTAATGACATTTGATCAGTATCATAAATAAAAGGTGAGATGCATGTTAATGCAAGGTGTAAGTATTGTATCAAAGCTCTTGACAGTCAATTTTGGTGATCTTGGTAAGCCAGTAAAGGAAAATATTCATATTGCTCGATCCAATAAGCAGGCTGTATAGTGATTCCTAATAGGGTGCAGCATTGTGTGCTGCCTTGCAGGCCAAATTAATATTATTGTTGGATGATGAAAGCCAAACAAATAAGAGAATTATGACAGCAGATGGCAGATCAGGTTAAAAGCACACAGTATCATCACCTCTGGTCACTCAGCACCTCCTCACCTACATACTTGTTTTATGAGTATAATGTGATCCTAATGATACATGGACTGAAGAGCTGTAAGTGCAAGAGCATGACTGGATTTCCATTACTTCTGAAGCACAAGAAAAACTGATTTCAACACCAGGTGCAAATTAAGTGTGATTAGCCACAAACATCATCCTCAACCCAGTTTTGAACAAACTGTGCTTTTCTGTATGTGCTCTAATCTGAAAGGTCAACGCACACATCCTGCCGTGTGCAATATTGAACGAGGAGAATGGATTTCTTTAGACACGTACATGGCAGGAAATGTCTGGAGGATGAGAGGTAGAAAGAGGTGCATGAAAGTAGGCACAGAGAATATCAGGAGTCTGTTATTCTGCTATTGTATGTTATTTTGAGATGAAAATGTCTGTAGCCTTTGGGTCACGACAAGGCTTTCTTGTCTCTAAATGGATTTTCCAGTTAATCTGCTGCATGTATGAAATTAATTTTCTGATAATCCTCAATCAGACAGAAGCCCATTAATATGATATGGATGTATGTATTAATATAATATGAATACTGATTATTTTTCCAGCAGATCTACCTTGAGAACCTCCCCACCTTGTGAATGTAAATATTTCATGGTGAGTATTAAATAGTAATGAGACTTTGGTTAGTGGCTCACCTCTTCTCTATGATATAAAAGGTATTAGAGAAAAGTCTCAGACCACACAAGGACCCAACTAGAGTGCAGGTTCTGATTCAGTGGAGTCTATTTAGCATCTTAATGAGAGAAGACATTTCCATCTAAATCTCTCAATAAAATATATTGTATCGTACCTTAAAGGTGAGTGAGCCCAGTCAGGTTAGCCTAACCCATTGTCACTACATTCTAGGATAGAGATGCACCGATTGCAAAATTCTTGGCCGATACCTATTTCTGGTTTTTAAGGAGGAATGACCTGCCAAAACCGTTTTTTCCGATACCGATTTTCCATCTAAGAAATAATTATAATCATATAATAGACTAGGGCTGGGCGATATATCGAGTATACTCGATGTATCGCGGCTTGTTCTCTGTGGGATGTAGAAAATGACTATATCGTGAATATTCGAGTATACATTCAATTTACACGCAGTTTGTTTTTAGTCGCGGCCCGTTGAACTACAGGTTTCTCTCACTCTCTCATCTCTCCGCACAGAGAGATAAAACAAGCGCACCTAGGTACGTACATCACATTCTGTTGTGCGTGCAACGTCATATGCCCGGCAGCATGTAGCAGCAGTAGCAGCGATCTCAGGTCGCGGGAGCAGCAGGTGATATGGACAAGTGGAGGAGGGAGATTTAATTCCCAAAAAAACTATTCAGGATCCATCATCTGGCGGTGGTTTGGGTACAAGAGGGAGGACGTTGAACAACAAACCGTAATATGTAAAGTATGTCATAAAAGCGTCACCACAAAAGCTGGTAGTACAACAAAGTTATATCACACATGGTACCATGTGTGCTTGAAACTCTGCAAGAGCACATCTCCGGCCAGTGACATATTGAAGAAAGTGCCGAAGCAACCAGCACTGACGCAACTGAGTCTGGCGTCTTCTTTTTCCAGAACAGCAATACGACTAAAATAGTCAAAAACAGAAGGAGATAACGTCCGCAGTAACACACCACACAGAGATAGACATGGCCCCAGTGAGTGTGGTTAAAAGCCCGGATTCAGAAAGATCATCGACACACTTGATATAATCTACCTAGCAGAGACAGCTCTACCTTTATATCCTAGTGGCATTATGCACAAAATGTGCACTTTTATTTAGTGTTGTTTGAAATGTTTAATAGTGACATGATGCAGAAAAAGGCACTTTATTGTATTCATTTGTTTAAATATTGTACTGGCATTATGTAAAAAAAGTGCACTTTAATTTAGTGTTGTTTTGAAATGTCATCTCAGTGACACCCTGCGCAAAAGTGCATATTTTTCTTTTAAAATATCTTTGTGGCATTATGCACAAAATGTGCACTTTAATTTAGTGTTATTTTGATGTGTCATATTAGTTACATCATGCATAAAAGACACTTTATTTGTTTTGAAATGACATGTTTGTGCCACTGCTTAATAACTCTTTAATAAATACAGTTTTGATGAATTTGTTTAGTTGTTTACGCTTTTGGCATGAATGTTTAAAATCGGCATATATTAATGCAGTATGAACAATGTTTTAATGTAGAAACATAGAATCATCATACTGGCATGATTGTATGCATCAAAGTGTTAATTCAAGGCTAAGGCAAAATATCGAGATATATATCGTGTATCGTGAAACGGCTTAAAAATATCGGGATATTAGTAAAAGGCCATATCGCCCAGCCCTATAATAGACACTATATTTGTTTGGCTTGAGTACCCTTCTCCCAGACAACATTTTGCTTATATAACTGCAACTAAAACCACAAATAGTGGTAGGCTATATGCTATCATAACCCCCCTTTTCAAGAATAAAACATCAGAAATAAGAAATAGAGTGAGAGTTTCAACAGTGCCTCCTGAGCAGATTTATTTTCAACACTGACCATAACATTCAGTCCAGTTTACACGTCAATAACTACTACTTACATTCAAACAACAACATTCAAAAACGTCCCGTCTGGTACAAAGTAATTTATTGACTACCCCTCCAGTGTTTCTGGGTACCCCTAGTACCCCGGAGAGCGTACCTATGTTCCCCGATCGCGGCTAACTCGGTTGCCAGCTCAGCGGCTAACTCCGCTGTTAGCTCGGCGGCTAACTCGGCTGCTAATTCGGCGGCTAACTCGGCGGCTAATTCGGCTGCTAACTCGGCGGCTAACTCATCTGCTAACTCGGCGGCTAACTCAGCTAACTGGCTAACTGTAGACGGGATCATCCCTATGTTCCCCGATCACATACAAAGCGGGGAACATAGGACCCGGGGAACATAGGCATGATCCCGTACCCCGTTGTGAAACTGACCGGGGATTTGGGTCGTCCTGGCACAAAGTGAAATAAGTCCAAATCAGCGACATGTTTTCTTCCTGAGTCTTGCTAGTTTTTAGCTGTTTTGCTCTGGGCGCGTTGAGCTGCTACGCACCACGCATGCGGGTCAGTTCGATCAGCCGAAAACCGGAAATTACGACAGTGACCGGTTGGGGCCGATTGGATATAAAACCAGCTTTTTTTAAATCGGCAGCCGATTGATCGGTGAATCCCCTATTCTAGGATACAACCCTTCACTCTTCCAGCAGGTGGGTTAACAACAGACAAAGCTTTTCTTGGTATTGAGATGCTGCAACATGTATTAAAATACACACTGTAGCCTGTATTGTACTGCCAGACTGAGGAATAAATGCCAACCTTTTACATAGTGCCCTATACCTTTATTCTATTAAATGAGCTATGCTACTCTTCTAATGACACCTTTAACATTGATGTCCCATTTAAAAAAAACGAGTAGAACAAGGATGACTCAAAACAAGACCATGGTAATTCTGCAGCAGAAGTGCACCGCTGTATATTTGTCATGAATTGTTTTGTTTTCTTTGTTTTTTTTGGTATTTCATGATGTGCATCTCAGTGATTAGAGCTGGAAAAACCTTCAACTGAACAGCAGAAAGGCACTTCTCCTTTCAATTTACAATAAGCTAAACACATTACATTAGCATAAGTAATGGATGTCGTATTTACTTTAGATAGACCAGAGTAGTTCATCCTGAAAACTGACATTAAAGTAGCCTCTAAAGTAAAAAAAAAATCCTATAAAAAGTCAGTAGTCCTCTAAAGTGAAAAAGTAAATGGAAGATGGCAGAGGAAGAATGCTTCACAAGATGATTATGTAGTCTGATTGCTGAGGCTCCTCTCCTCTTAGGAGGGAAGATAACCTGACATACCATTCTCTTCTCTCTTAGTTCTTCATTTTGTTACAAACTGGCATTTTAATGGAATGGTGACATTGTCACAGTGCCTCACTCCTACACACAGAAACGGACTGGAACTGGAGAGTGATTTACTTTGATACACATGTATGTGTTATGCATGTTGAAGATTACACACATTAGAAAAAGAGATGTTTTACCATTTACTCCCAAATTACTCCCAATTATTCCACCAAGTGTGATAAGCATAACCCTCTAATAACAAGAATTTTCCAATTTCATTAACACTATTAATGTCACATTGACTATCATTCAATGAGTTTAGACTTGTTCTGATGCAGTCTGGATGACTTGCAGACCTGAATGGAATTACACATTCAATGCAGCTCTAAATACATGTAATCCAACAGAGTTCTGTGACAAAAAGAAAATGGCTGAAGAAGCAATAATACAATTACAACATAAGATTGAGCTGTAAGATGATTCGACAAGTGCTCCATGATGAAGGAAATTCATTTTCATTTTAGCTGTACTTCCCTCTCTGGAATACTGTTCATCAGAGGACAGAGGTTACACATTTATGAATATGAATAGTGAACTTTTGTGAAGCTTGCAAAGTGATGTCTTTTTTTATTCAGAGTGATGTAGGGCAACGAACCCAGAAATATAAGAGGAGAGTTTAATTCTTTCAAAAAAAATGATGATTCCTTCTGGTCTAACAGTGTGTATCTATATAGGTGCAGGAGCATTTGTTTGAGTTGCTCCCTCTCCTGCACAGTATTGGTGCTTTTCCTTGCCCATCAAGAAGCCTTCACATCACCATGGAAACAGTAGAAAAAACATCTTCCACATGTCTCAGAGTTGATGCAGGAACTATTCAAAATGTACTTTTTATTGGCTGTAGTTAAAGTCTTGGCCCTTCATTGTGTTTTTGACTTGTTTTTGACAACACTACATCCATTCATTCATTCATTCTGTCTGCAATAACTTGGTTATTTAAATTTACTCAATTATGCATTAATTTATATAATTGGATATGGTCAGTCTTTACCATTCATTGCTATCCCTTGGTAATTAAATACATATCTTGATTTATAGCCAAGTCATTCTATCTGTATAATTCCTTTATTTCAATGATGGGGGTCATTTAGAGTTTGTGACTTTCAGGTATAAGACTGATTTAATTTAATTTTGTACTTAATTATGTATAATTAATGAATTAGGAGGAAAAATAAATCAATGGACACGGTGCCCCTCAACTTTATGCGTGCTTCAAATTAATTTCCAAGTGTAGTGTTATTCCTACAGTGAAAATGTTAAATTAAATTACAGGGACACTTACATCAATCTTTCAATCAGGTTGTTTGAAATTAATTTGACTTTTCCAATTGTTTTGACTGAAACCACATTTTGTTTTTCCTTCATGACATTTAAGCAATGCTGTGTAGGGAAATTACTGTTTTGTTAATTTTCTGTTTTTTTGTCTCTCTTTTGCTTTCTCTCTTCATGTTCTTCTTGCTTCATGTAAGCACCTCTATAGCCCCCGCCTTTTTCTTTACACTTCTGTTTGAACATCTTCACCTTTCATTACCTATTCACGTCTTCCTCTCCAATCATTTCTTCATTGGGTCTTAGACCACATTTCTGAAACACTGTTTATTCAGGAGATACATTAAGTCTCCGGATGCCAACCTTTTGTCAAATAAAAGAATCTGCTCAAATCCACTGCAACACCTTCCTCATATTTTATGCATGTCTTCTTTTATTTATTCATGTCTTTTCTTTCTTCCCACTTACTGTCTGGTTGATAATTAAAATAAACTCGGCTTCAGTTTTTGTGACTATGACTGCTGCTGTATTTGACTAGTATCCAGAAAAGGAAACATGGCTCCTGCCTGATGCAGACATATCCAGGGGATGCCTACCTGGATCACATTACAGTATATTGTGCATTAACTGTAAATCACCCCTTCGCAAAAACAGGAGTGCAGTGCGCCTATACTACCCACAATGCAACTTGACTACTAACAGTTCGGTGTTTTTTAGCCACAAATGAGGACCAACCCTCTGAGGTTGGCAACCTCACTTTCACCCTCCCATGCTCCTTCTGAGGCCACAAAAAGGAGCACTCCTCTTTAATATTTAGGATACACACAAATGAATTGTGCAAATACCTGTTTAGAGTTTGGAACACTGTAGAGACACATTATTCATGGCCCCATAAGTGGAAATCAGATGTGTGGTTACATGATCATTAATGTAAATGAAGAGCACAGAAGTACACAGAAACACATTATGGACACAGACACCCACATACGGAGCCACAGATCAAATATTATTTTCACTCTACTGAATCTTAAGTATGTTTGTGGGGTTTCCTTCGTGAATTACCATATAAATAAGTGCCACTTCTTATCTTCTTCTTAGTTTTTTTTAAGAAGCTAGAACAAGCGATAATAAAACAGAGATGAAGTGAGCGAGAGGAAAAGGAAAGAAACACCTCACTTAAATAAAATGGGTGTGACTAAAACTGTAGTTGTATTTTTTCATCCTAATTCAGCTTAAACTTTTCTACTTTACATGTGTTACTTAAAAAAGGGTAGCTGAAAGAAATATTTGAAAACAAAGTCTATCTGGCATGATTGACATGACTCAATCATTACATATTAACATTTTCTCTGTGTACTGTTTGCCCTTTGCTCAAAATGCTTAAAGGAAAATCAAATGTTCTAAATGTGTTCTGATGTAGTTTATAATCTACTGAACAATTCATATTAGTCTGACATTTGATTAAAATCTATTCAGATCAGATGTTTAATTGCTGTGTCTCGAGGCTATTATGTGCAAATTATGAGAGCAGAATAGATTAGGTACAAATCTCTCAGCATTCAGCTGCTGCTAAAAGGTGTCTTCATACCATCAATGACACAGTGACTACAGTTGGTCAAAATACACTGAGTGAAGCAGGAGCGTTCAATTTTCATCCGCCTTCTCCATCAGTGTTGTTGAGAAACAGCAAACCAAGGCCGCACTGTCAGTGCTGCTGACACAATTATAACCAAGAGTTACAACATCATGAAGAAATATTTCTTCCTGATGTGGAAAATCATTTCCATGGACGACTATATCTGCCTCGTCACACCGACCTGCTCCGACACCGCTGCCTAATCCACTACACAGTGCTTTCTCCAGCAGATATATGTAGCCTATTTCTGCTGATAGGTGACAGCAAAGAAGGGGCTGTTAAACCTGGTGAACTGTGACGGAGAACTGGAATGACCCTTAGATTTCTCCAACACAATAGCTCCACTGTGTTCTTTTAAAGAGATGCTTGTTTCTGTCTAGATGAATCAGCCCCCCTTTTTTCCACAGCCCCATTATTATACAATAGCTTTTACTGGCAATATACTCCTCCTATGTGGATATAAACATGATTGCTTGTGAAATAACAGAAAAATAATGGGGGAAAACCCTACAAATACAGAATTGACTGGACTCTCCTCCCCAATTAATTCTTCTCCCTCTACAAGTTTACAGCTACAGAGCAACTGCCAGAGTGTTTTATTGCTTCTTATCTGCTGTATCCCCTGCAGCAGGAGTCACATTACATTTGTCACATCTGATGCCACTTGCCCACAGAAACCCGCAAAATGAACGTAATGTGGCTTGTGTGCTGGGACTGATAACTTTCTCTGTTGCTTAAAGGGTTGACATTTAGGAGTGGGAAAAAAAGCTCCAATCTTCTGACTTTTAAGATTTCAAAAAGATGAAAAAGTGTGACAAATGTTTTAAAAATGTAGTGGTAAATGATGGAAATGGATGGGCTTTTCATTTGTGATGTAATCGCCAGAGAAAATGAGAATATATCAGATATTTAATGAAGTGTAGCACAGCAAAAAAATCCCATACTGTTTGAGTGAGAGCGATAATGATATTGCTATATTGATGATAATGTAGTGTTTTTAGGGGCGTGTGGGGAACAAATGCATTCTTGCCATAATCAAATCAAAAATGACATTCCTGATGTGTCCCTAAACCAGTCAAATGACTAGATATGACTATGATATGATATTTTAGTAGTTTCCTATTGTCTAACCCTTGCAATACATTATTTACACATGTCCTCCCAACCTTGTGTAGAGCTCAGCATGTGGGGCAATATACAAGCAAAGAGGATGGATGGGGAAATCATTTGCTTCTTTTCTTGTGACCCTGAAGTATCCATAATTCATTTCCATTCAGGTTAATGAAACCATTTACTAGGCAAGGAGCAGCTTTGAGGAAGAACTCTGCAGAGAGAGAAACACTGACACAGAAAACTCTAGGAGACAATTTAAAAAATATATCTCAAGTTTGAATAGATAGGCTGCACAGTAGATTCATCTATCTGCCTCTATACCTTTCTCCTCTGCCTTCATGTATTTCTCTTTAGCTTTTGCTTAAGGGAAAAGCTTTGGTGGCAGGGATGTTGTGTTAAAATAAATTTGATAATACAAATGTTAAAAGATGCACACTCAAGTAAAAGGTTTATTAGATAAAGGATATCACAGTCCACTCCATGGAGGTGTCTGCTCATATCATCTATGGTGTCATGTACTTTAGGAAATGATTCTGTGGGAGAGTTGTGCCTTTGGGAAAATGGACAAATTTAGAAAAATCGATTGTGAATTTGATCCTCTGAAGAGCAGAGATAAATCTCACTCAGTCACTCCTTCTCTCCAGCCTTTTGTCCAGAAGATGCAAGCTTTTCTGTCTCTCTTTTCTTTTTCCCTTTTTGCATTCTTTATTATTAATGAGGTCCAAATAAAGGATTCAATCTGTCCGTTTCTATTCAAACAGATCATCCTGCTATAGATACACATAACCAACATGAGGCCGCCACAGTGAACAAAGGTGTTTCTAATACTGGATTTTTGTTTGTTTGCTTTTTTTGTACTTGAGCTGAATGAAGAAAGACAAGCAAACAAACAGGCTTTAGGTCTTGGTGTAAAGTTTTTCAAATTAATATTCATCAACATACTCAGGACTTTTGTGAGATTATTGCCTGTGTGGAGTGGAATAGTGATACCTGCAGGAGGCGATTCTTTTAATCTCTCTGCCACACTTCATTTGCCCTCTAATTAACACTTAATCCAAAAGCTAAGAAGGACCTCAGAACCAAATGAAGCATTTACTTAGGCTCATTTAAAGTTCTCTCTTGAAAGACAAAAGTGCCTGACATTAAAGTCTAAAATAGTAGCGCCAACTTATCACTGTCTCATACGTTCTGATTTCATTATTTCTTAATAACTTACTAGAAAATGAAGCGCTTGCAGTGACATAACTAATGGTGCATTTTATGTGTTTATTTTGTCCGTCTACATTAGGTTTGACATGGGATTTGCTTGACTGATATACACCATCTGCACATACTGCTGTATGATAAAATTACCATCAGTGTAGTGTAAAGTCTAACTTATTGTAACATTCCAACATATTTGAATATCACTTACTCCAAAAAATGCCATAGACCTGTATATAGCAGACATGCCCCCATATTCCTCAGAAGCACAAATTTAAACCCTCACATATTTTAATATTTCAGCTTGTAAAAAAAACACAAGTAATAAAGTAAACTTGGCAGCATGACACTTCTGAACTAAGTGTATTGTCAAAATTTACAATATATCAAAGTGCTGGTCTGTTAAAAAATACTACGCGTCATCCCAAATTGTTAGTATTATTCTGTTGCTATCTCAATACATTAATTATCCACACACGTGTAACTCATTATTATGTAAAGTGTTACTTTTTGTTAATGGAAGACTTCATAACAAAGTCACATAGTGGCTTATAAATATGTTACAGAGCACAACTCCTACTACTATATTCTGTTGTTGCATAATGAACAATGTTAGGGTGTCAAATGGTTATCTTGAGGGACAACAAAGAAAAGGCCTTTTGGCATTTCAGCCTTTAAGCTGTCATGTCAGCCCTACATAAGGTTATTCACTGCAACAGTGTCTCTCCAGCCAGAGTGTGTCTGACTCTCAGGGAGCTGTCAGTGTTGAGGGAGTTGAGGTCAGCTCTTCTGCAAACAGTCTGCGTGTTTTCTGGCATCTGTGACAGGACCAGATGCTCCTGCTTTACATGATGACAGTACTGTGCTACTGCTTGCCCGAACACCGCTCATCCTGATCAGGAGCAGTGTATGTCAGTGTATATGTGTGTCAATGTTTCCTCACATCTGCACTCATGCATGGGATCATGTATATATTTGTCAGTGGCGTTACCCACGCTGACTGAAATGCAAGAGTGAATTTGCCATGTGAGTGGAGGCGTACTTAAAGTGGCAAAGGTTTAAAGTTCAATTATTTGATAGGAATAACTTAAGTTTTGTTTCACCAAATTAGTATCCAAGATCTTTGGCACTACCTGGAAATGATCTTAAAATGCAAACAAACAAACAAAAACTCTAGTATACACACAAAGTAAGGTTTGTGTGTGTTTTGGATTGTGTGTAAACCGTGCAGAACAATGATCGTAGAGGTCTGTGTCACTGAAGAGCCCCAGCACAAAGGCTGGGAGGAGTGAGTAATATTCGACCATTTCTTAGAGTAATTGCTCCATCAATCACACAGCACCGGGCAGCAGAGACAACTACTGTGAAGAAGCTGGACTCCATTTCAAAACTATAATTTGGGGTAAAATCATTTTGGCTCAAGCACCACAGGGCTTTTTGCATCTAGAAGGGTGTGCATTGTGTTGTTTTGTCTGGAAAATTGGATGCTGGCAGGACAGTAAGTTGTTCCTGAGGTGTGAGTTGAATCTGGTTTCAGAGATATGACAATATTTTGAGACATAAGACTTTTTGTTACCATATCCTTTATATTGAGGTAGCTATCCCCCTAATGCCTTTGATATTGTCATGTCAATATGGTCAGTGTTACAATTCAGGCAATACTAGATTTACTGAATTGTTGCCTCAGTGTGATGACAAACTTGAACCGTCAGGTGGAATTGCCTGAAACAGACAAACTATTGAGTATCATGCTGTCATGTTACTTTAATGGCAGTCATAACCTATGTTATGTGGTTGGGGACTAAGCGTGTCATGGCCAGCATGTTAGTTGGTCTCACACATTTTTTTCCTGAGCTTTTGTTTAGTTTCTTCAGCTCTTTCTTCACCTATTCATTGTCTAATTCCATCCATAAAGCACATCTAATTTATTCAGCCAGCATTTTTAATAAGATCACTGAACAGCCAGATTTTAATCTGACAATAATTAGCTCTTTATTGGCCTGCTGACAGACTGTTGAAGCATCACAGAGAAGGCTTTTGGTGGTAGTGTCTCTGGTGACATCAGACATCTCATATCTTCAGAACTGTCACACTCTAATAAACGTACACGCGAGCCGCTGAGCATCCCAGTCTAATTTCCTAATGCATTAACAACCTCTCAGTCCCCAATACATTTATGAACAGAGTGTCGCCTCACCGCCACAAACAATTCCAAGACATCTGTTTAGATTTATCACTACAGTCAACCCAAACAGTCAGAGCCATCTGAGACTAAAGAGACAGCAGATCTACCCCAACCAGGTTTACCATGTCAAAAACAGAGCCACAACGAGAGGAGAGGGACTCAACATCTCATCATTAATCTAATTAGAGAGCAACCAGTGATCCAATAATTCTAAAGTTTCTTTGTTGAGAGATACGGTTTAGTAGCCTAAACTTAGGATGGCATGAAAGAAGCTCAGCACATTGAAGCCATTCAACTAATCCTTTAACTTTACTTCCTTGTAAAGTCATTTTGGACACATTGATGCATGTTGATTGTAGATGCACAGTAACTTCATATTTGTAAAGAAGATTGTGTTGATTATTGAGATACATCACACAAATGAATCACAGTATATCCTGAGCTTGAAATTACTCATCATAAACATGCACTCATGCCCTTTGGATAGATGTTGCGTTTTATTTCAGTGTATTGTAATTATTTTGTTACATTTCACTTTAACCACCTTTGGAAAGGTAAATACTATTCCATTACACAGAAACAGTATATCACACAGATTATTGAGATGCTACATCATGTTTTACTGAAAGCTTTCATGTCACAAAATTCATTATTTCCCCCATTTCTATAGTACAGTACAGTAGTTCTACAGACAACATTTAAAATGCTAAAACAAACAATCAAAAGCATTGAAAGAGTTGCTGAACCTGGGGCCAGGATTAAGGACTAATGTCTTTACTATCCAGCTGGCTTTCACTTACTCCAAAGTACTAAACACACCTGTGAACCAGCTAAAGATTTGGGAGGCAACTATGCATATTTTAAGATGTCTATATGTACACATTACTTTGAAAGACAAGCTACTCTTAATATGAAGTACACAAGAAAGGGGTCAAAAAGACATTTTTATTTTGATTACTTTACACACTATTTTAACTCAGTAATTTCAAGTATTTATAAATATAATGCTACAGTGGTTTCTCTTTTATTCATTACTGTTAACTGTAGCATTAGTTATGATGTGTAAAATTTAGAAGACGAAGACAAAACACTTTAATTGCTACAGGATAGTCAGCAAGCCAGATGGTTGTGAATAATTTGCATCTTATATTTGCCACCACTCCAACACTCCACCCCTCTACCCCACTGTCTGTCTTTCCAGGTTACACTCAGAGACCAACAGTGGCAGTAACGGTGGAGTCCACAGTCATTCGTCTCAGTTTGTAAAGAAAGACAGTCCTCGTTTGATTCCAAACCTTCACCATCACCCAGTGAAAAGGTAAATGTATTTCACATAATAAATGTATACAGATCTGGTGTACTTTTAGTTACATTTGTCTTAGTTTTAGATTTTCAAGAAAAGATCTTGAAGGATTTAGAAAAGGCTCCTTCTCTAACCTTCCTAGCAACCAAGTAAGAATTAGTAAGTTAGATATTGTGTTACCAAAATGAAATATTTCAAAACTGATTTTCATATTAAGGCTGCTCAATTAATTAATTGTAATTATGATTTTGGGGCCAAACAATATCAAAACTAATAAAATTGGGGGAATCGATTTTTTGTCATCCATTGTGCAACGTCATATAGAAAGTCTGCAAAAAGCTGCACATGCGTATTTCCATCCCTCAAGAAATGTCCAATAAATGCAGCATGTTTCTAAAGTAAAAAGAAAAAAGTTGTGATTTAAATTTTGACCCAAATAATCGTGATTATAATTTTTTCCATAATCGAGCAGCCCTTCTTCATATACAAAATATTCATAATGTTTCTCTACTACAGGAAAGTAACAAGGAAGTGGCTGAATCTCCTTAGATCCCCACAGAAAGCAGTAACACAGAAGTTAAATTCTTCAAATGTTTTAAAAAGTTTTCAAAGACTGCAGTGGACTAATGTTATTTCCAAGGGATTCAAATCCATTCATCCATAGATTTGGTTTTAAATGGCACTGTTTAAAGACCCTGCAGTTACAGACCATGGCACCAATTTTCAAATGCATGGGCTACAGCCGTTTTAAAGATTGCCCCATTACTGTTAATGTGAAATTGACTGATAAAAATCACCCTGAAGGCAGAATGATTTGCAAGAGGTTATTTGTGCCACAACACCAAAAAAATAAAGGCTAGCACATGCTCAGTCACATCAGTCAATTGGAGAAACCCTGGAAACAACACTACCAAAGAAGTCTTTATTTGGAGTCCATGCAGAAATTAGCTTCTCAAAAACATTGCATAGAGCAAAAGAGAAATGAAAAGACCTCATTCAAATGAGCCCCTAAATCTCCAAAAATGGTTGATGGGTTAACTGGCACAGACAATGTAGCTCTTCAAAAGGTAATGATGCACCCAAAACGCCTAATGCTTTGGTCAAATAAGTGTCTGTGTCCTACATACGGTGAAAGGAGAAAAGTGTTTACTTAAAATCCATCCAAAAAGGTACATGTCACCTCCTCCGATAGCAACCTATCTAACATGTGACCTCACCACAATATCACTTACTTCTTGCAGGCTTTTCAAAGCTAGTATTTCACAAATATGTATGGTAATAAGGCAAATAAAAAGCCAGTCATGATCATTTGTAATGACTTCATTTTGCATTTAAAATTGATTTCTTTAACATTATAACAAGTAAGTCTGGACGATCTACTGCAGAACTACTTCAAAATCCTCACTGACAAGTTTGACTTTCCCATTGATCACAGATGCTTAAATCACATAATGAAGAATGCAAAATATATTTGCAAGAGATATATGGTGAGGAGAATTACTGTATAATATAGCAGATAAAAAACATCAAATCAAAAAACAACAAATTGTATTTTTGCTTGCTATCTTCGACAGTTCCTAAGCATAACCTTGCTATGTACATATTTTGACTTTTTGTATGTTTTACAGGTATGAAAGAGATAAATGAGGTCCTGTTTTGTAGTCCTTGTGCTGGAGAAAACATGGCAAAACAATACGCTTACCCTTATAATGCTTATGCATTAAATGGGGTCATTGGACGTCAACAAATAAAACATCAAGGTAATTTTGCCATTGAAAGAATGCTATTAAGATTCATAGATGTTTGTCAGCACATGGCCTCACAGCAATACAACGACATGTTAAAACCTTAAACTCAGCATGCTGTGGATTTTCTGTCAGGACACTGTAACCCTGTTGGTGCTCTATTTTAGACATGCTGACAAGACATTAATATGTAGGCTTAAAATGTTCTGCTGGCATGTATGCGTTACTCTCCAATAACATTAAGACCTGTCCTGACTCTACTTTTATGCCAGTCAGGACTACCTAACCCAGTGTGTGTTACACAAAATTATTAAATTATGTAAAAACATTATTATTGCTTTACAGAATGTGGTGGAAACTACAACTCTCTTTATTTATAGTTACTATAAATCAGAGGAAACAGCTTTGTAACCTGCCACAGTGAACTAAAACATCTATGAGCTACAACAATTTATACCTCACCAAAAGCTTACAGGGGACCTGTCTATTCCTAATAATAACAAAACCGGTGATCAGATCATTTAAAAAAAACACAAATTAAGTAGATGGATGGACAGTAAACTGGGTTATAATTTTCAGAAATGCAACTTAATTTATGACTTCTAATAGATTGTCTGTCTGCATATCAACAAGCTCTTAAGGTCAGGAGTGCCTCCTTCATGTAACTGCCAATTAACTTAAGTTGGGGAGTAGCTACAATTCAGATTGTGAATCACTATTCAGTTGGTATAATCCTCTTGGAGGAGAGAGAACAGTTCAGGAGGTACAGATTGTCAAAGGCACCTCTCGCTTCTTTCGGGGAGAGGTTTTCTTGATGCTGTGAGTAATGCTCAAACAATAATTCTTGTCTTTACTGTGGTTAAAATCAATGCAATAGAGAGCACTGTGTATTCTGTTGATCCAGCAGCTCCGAAATGGCGGTGTCAGACCTATGTTGTCAAAATATTACTGTATGTGTGCAATTTCAGCTATTCAGCCCAAATGATTTTTAAATGTGTTCAAAGTATTTGCATTAATTTTTTTCTCTCTATGTTCAAGCGTTACATTTAGAGTTCTCTAAAAAAAAAGAAAAGTTCAAGTTCACATTCTTGCATGTGTTATATAGCTTTCTAAGTACTATTTTGAAAATAGGAGTATAAATTCATTAAAAGACAAAGTAAGAAAGTAAGAGTATGCAAATGATCTGAATCATGTGCTAAGGCCTTAACAGTAACCACATGCTAGAGAATTTGCATGCCTACATATTAGACGGCCCTCACCAACACCATGGTCAAAACACCCAAATCACAATATCTTGTAATACAGATTTAGATTTAGATCAAATTTAGAGTGTGCCATTGGACCTAAATCTCATGAATACATGATAAGACCCAAATCACTCATTCCATTGATAAAGAGAAATCTTCTTGGGGAATGCTCAATCAGGCACCAGTCACATTGAGGGGCACACCACACATGTAAAGAGAGAGATAAAACATAATGCACTTGTCACTATAAAGGAGGTATCAGTGTTAGTCGATATAGAAGCATAATAGGAGCATTCTCCAAAAAGCCCCAGAAATAATGATGCGCTTATCAGAATGTCATGTCATGTTTTTCTTTTGTTAAGTGCTTGTTTAGGGTTTTTTTTCCTTTCTTTCTTTTAATTGAAAGTGGCCCATAGAAAGATGACAGGAAATTAGTTTAGTGAAAGACAGAGAATGCCATTCACAAAAAAGGTCTCCGGCCAGAGTCATACCAGGAACACTGCAGTTCACCCCCTCAGCCAGAAATAGAGGAGGCCATTATTGTGATGACAGTAAAAGGTTATCCTTCATTATGCATCACAGTCTACAAGAAAAAAAATCTTTTAGCAATTATCTGCAGCACGTCACTCTCATATGCTCATATCTCTACTCTGCCTTGTTCATTTCCTGTCGCTTGCCCTCTCGCAGCTGACAAGTTCGTATTCATACAGACCCTTCCTATTGCACAATGGCAAACTATCAAAATAACAAATGACAACAGCAATGGAATATTTTTTTAAGGCAAAGGAAAGCTTAGATATTTTGCTGCTTTTGGGGTAAATCATCATCTGTATTAATCTCTGTGTTTTTAAATTGAAGATGGTTATTTTGCCCTTTTCAAGTGACAGCTGTTGTGGTTCCATGCATGGTGCCTCCAGATGGACAAAGCAGAGCTTCAACATGCAAATACTGATGACTGGAAGTTCAGTTTGTGTGAAAAAGGGAAAAGAATATATATAATAATAATTCTGTATGCAGTTTGACTGCTTGTGATTTTATCATTTTTACATTGTTACAAACATTTTGGCTATATCGTCAATTCACGTCAAGTAATTTATTTTGTACAGTTCAAACAACAGACATTGACCAAATAGAGATATCAATGGATGGGGATGATTTATTCGTTAGCAGTAAACTTTTCTACAATTTAGGACCAACAGCTGAGAATTCTCAATCTCCTTTTGGAGAGCAGTGATTGGTCAGCAGGTCTGGAAATTTGAAGGTGGAACAGGAGATTGACAGTTCAGAGATGTAGACTTGCCAGTAAAAACTAAAACTAAAATACACTTTTCATTTCAAAACCTCTTGGGATTAAAAACAAAAACAATTGAAATATGAGTTGAATGATGATGTGTTAAATGATTGCTGCAACACAAGTCTTTCATTCCTTCTTCAAAATGAATATCTTTTTTAGAAATAGCCAATTTCTTGGTGTGCAGTTGGCTTGCAGTCATATCAGTTCTTACAACTAGTTGCAGCCATTCAGCCTCACATGAAACCATGAGATGGAGCAACTCTTAACTCGCAAATCATTAAGTCTTGCAACTGAATGTTAATTGAGTAAATTATGACATAAGTTGAGATGTTTCAATCTTTCTTCACATTCACCTAAGGCTGAAACAAAGCCCAACACAAATAGTAGGAGTGGGAGATCTCCTTAGTAACTTCATATCACAAATGAATGTTTGTCTACACCTGTCAGAGGTTGCTCTCTTTGATATTTACTCACTCTTCTATAGTCATTGAAAATAAGCCTGTCACTCCACTTTACATTTAAAAGTACACTTCTTCCTCAACCTTGGGATGTACAAGCTAAGCTATTAATGTAACTGACATGTCTCTTCAGCTCAAGGAACCTAATATACTGAAATACTGTGTTGTTACATGCAGACACTCAGCTAGCAGGAGTCTGGCTAGCAGGAGTGGTATGAAATCCAAAAGTATCAGAGGGGTCATGTTGACAGATGGCTGTACGGCTACATCACACCATAGACATGCATAGGAGAAAAACTCAAAATGTCTAAACAGAAAGAGTGAAGATGCCATAAAAGTAATGAACTAGACGGTCTGTTTTTTTAACTAGAACTCTCACCAGCAAAGACTGTACTATTTCTTTCTGCAGGAGTGCATACTGCAACATACTCGGAAAGCCACTGACCAAGACTAAAATTGTTTTCATTCAGCCGTTATCACTACTGAAAACCATACCTTTTCTATGTATGAATGAGTGGTACCTCTACAAGTGGATAGTCAAACATCTGCACACATTCACTAAATAACTCTTAATGTAATTTGATTTCCTTTGTCTTAAAGAATTGATGACAACTTTTAAATCTGCCAGAGGAAGCACAAATAGAATTTAATCTCCAACATTACAATAGTTGGGAAGGGTTTTCATGACTTGTGCATATAAGCATTAGCATTTGAGTGCTGTATTAAGTTGAACCCATACCCATGTGTATTTAAAATCTGTAGTAACTCCAGTTAACATTTTTTAGTGGTAGTTGTTTATGGTGGTAAATTTATTTTTATTTATAGTGAGTTTTTGCCAATTAATTTCCGCCACTTAATTCTCTCTCATAAAACTTATCGGCCCAACACAGCAGTGGTGATGAATGAGCAGCCACTCAGCCTTGTTAGAGGAAGACAGAGCAGGTGGAACAGCTACCTGTGATTACAGTGATACTCTATAAGCTGTATGAAATAATCACAGCAGATTATCCATTTCAATGAGATGGCAAAGTGAAAATCAAAAGACTGAAGCAGACGCTGATTCTCACAAACACGGTCTGATTTACAGAGATGTTTGCTACAAGGTACAAAATTACACTTTTCATTTGGGAAAATATTAAGTTACAACATCATATGCATGCTGCTGCCACACCAAAAACATAAGCCACTTTTTACAACTTCACATGATACCATCTCACTCTTAAAGTCTTTGGCTTCTATACTCACTCAGGACTCATGTCATCACCTGACGTTCCTTCATTCAATCTTCAGCTGACATAAAAATGCAATTAAGTTATAGACAAATAAAAAGGCATAAATACAATTTGATACATCCTTGCCTCAATCAGAGGGGTGTATTTTACAGAAATGGAAACACAATTTACCTGTCTATACTACAAGTGTACCTCTGTGCAACCATCTGTATTGATATTCAGTGCTCCTCAGAAACAGTGTTTGCAATGAGTTGCTGGCAGATGTGAAATTCTCATTATCTAGTGTCAGAATACATTTACATAACACACATGATATGTCCAGTAATTAGTTTTCTTTACAATTTCTCTGAAGTTTACAACAATGGAATCATTCCAGGTAACAAACTCTCCTCATCCACACAGCTCATTTGATTAATTGGTGAGTTGAAATGAAAGTTGAAAATATTGAAGCCCTTGTAGACCTTGCCTTTCAGGAAAAGACTGACTCCCCTCCGTCTGCTCCAAACTGTTCAAATGGCTATTGTACAATATCTTAAAGAAAGCCTAGACAGACATCTTCTGTGTTGAGAGGGAAAACAACTGTTTAAGTCTTAATTTGCTAAGGACTTCTTATCATCATCCATGCCTTATGTCTGGTGATTGCCAGCATAGTTGGTTGGTTGAGTCTTACCAACAATAGCAAGGACTGTTGTGTTTGTAAAGGAGTTCAGAGAGTTGACAGTGGACTACACAGGAGGAGATACGCTGTGTGGACTGCTGGACAAAGGTTTGTTGAACCGAAATAAATCTACTCAACTGAACTACAGTAACAGAGAGATGGTTGATCCATCCTTTAAGTCAGCTGCATGGACAGAGACAGTATAGTAACAATGAATGATTGTGTGCTGGATATAGAAGTTTACTCTACAAAAGAGAAGCTGCGCTCACTTTTTGGCAATGAGAACATGTGGCAACAACAGATTTTTGGTCCCCCATGTGTCCCTAGCAACCTTAACTGCAAAGTTCCTTAACTCTGCATGTGTAATAATTTCTCTGATGTCAAAGATTATTAGAAAATAGTGGTTTTGATGTGACACACATATTTTGCTGACTATTAATACCATTCTTGCTTAGAGCACAGGTGAGGACACATTCAACAGCAATACCATGATATAATATCATGTACCATCAATGACATGATAAATAAACTTGTTAGACTTGTTATGTTGCACTCTCTCCTGGAGGAACTATTGAAGCTACAGTAAAATCTCCCAGAAGCAACCACTTCACCTATGTGGCTGTATGAGAGACAAATACAAATAAACCGAAAAAAAAAAAACCTAAAAGATGACACTACAAGTGGACTAATGGCTTTAGTTGTAGCCTTAACAAATTTCTATTAAGCTCTTGTTCCTGTTCGTGTTGGTCTCGTGTTCATGAAACACCATCTCAGTAACTTTCATCAGCAAAACCCCATCCACAACAAGATATATTCAAGACAACTGTAACAGAGGTTTTAGAGACACTTCAGTAGTGGTGGTCCACTGGGAGTACTGACATCTCACCACTAGTACAACTAAATCATAAGACTTAATGAGATGAGGGCAGATACCTCTATAAAAAACAGAAATTGAATCAACAGTTTCTGCCTCGCATTCTCGCCAGTACAGCATGATGTTTTTTTGCTGTGAGAGATCCAGCAGCTGCTTTGTCTATTCGTAAAAGGAGAGGAGGAGAGACTGATAGACAGTTAGGGGTGAAGAGTTGGATTTTGTTGCGACAACAATGGTTCCGAAACAACAAAAATGCAATGTGAAGGCTCATTAATTTAAAGCTACACTTGGGAAAATTATGTTAAGTCAGAAACAAAGTAAGAATGGGCTGACTCTGTAATTACCAGACAAAGATGGCTTAAAAACATCCCCCGTTTCTGTTCACCAGAACGATAGCTCATATTTACTTATGCCTGACAAGCTGCCTAAAATAATACAAAAAACAAACTACCACCTTTCAGCAATTAGAATATACCACTATTGTTAGGGGAGCTAGCCTTATCTTTTTTTCACACATTTCTACTTTGTAGTGACACCAAACAAGAAACCTTTCTGAACATCACCATTAAAAAATCCAGGCTGACATAACTCAAAGCTCCTTTTTTTTTGTATTACAAGAAACAGCTTTTATCTTTGCCAAACTCGATAATGTTAACTCTGCAGGGACGTGGACAGCTCAGCAGGCTAACAAGAACTGTGAAGAACAAAGTGCTTTTCATCGATACACTAAAAACTGCACCCAAAATATACATTGCAACTGTATCTCCGACATATAACCTCAGGTACTACTGTAATACAGCAGTACTCAACATGTTTCTGTTGCCATATAAAAGTGTTACACAAAGTGCCGTTAGTGTCCCAGGGCTCTATGAATTACCCTCCACTGTAAAGTCACCTGACCTTTTAGTCAGTGACAGCTTGTACAGCACACTCCACCTAAACCCAGTAGACATCTAGGTTTAAACTCTGCTCCTCAAACACCCTGACCTTCTCACACACACACACACACACACACATACCATGCTGTACCTGCCGGGTGTGTCTATGTCATGCTCAGAATAGCATAAGAGTAACTCCTCCACTCACCAAGAAGACACAAAATAGTGATTTCCACAGTGTACAGCTCGAAAACTAGCTTGTGAGGCTATTGTACTTGCTCTAAATACACATTTTTATTGGGGAAATTTTTACTTGTCATATCAGAAAAGCACAGGTGTAATTAATAACAGTAATGATGTTTTTTTGTCTCATTAAACACTGCCAGTGAGTTAGCTGGCACATTACCTGCAGCTGGGACTGGTGAATCTTAATAGAAGGCAGCCATCTTAGTGTCATTAATTACACCTGTGTAACATATCAACATGTCTGCCATGAAAAAGGCAACGCTAACTCAGAGAAGATTAAAGCAGCAGCAATACAGTTTGATACATTTGCCACATTGTTACTATGTATCCTTGTACATGTCTTTCTTGTAAAAGTTGGGCTTATTATTTGAAAATACCTAGGAATTAAGTAGAAACCTCACCTGTTTGTAGCTTGTCCAGGTAGCAGGGTAGAAAAAGGTGCTCCTTCGCTCCACTTTAAGTCTCTTCTTGCTCCTTCCCGCCATTTTAAGTCACTTCTTAATACACTCTCATGTAAGGCTTTTCCAGGTAGCAGAGTTGAAAAAGGTGCTCCTTCCCTCCATTTTAAGCCACTTCTTGATACACTCTCATGTAAGGCTTTTCCAGGTAGCAGAGTTGAAAAAGGTGCTCCTTCCCTCCATTTTAAGTCACTTCTTGATACACTCTCATGTAAGGCTTTTCCAGGTAGCAGGGTTGAAAAAGGTGCTCCTTCCCTCCATTTTAAGTCTCTTCTTGCTCCTTCCCTCCATTTAAGTCACTTCTTAATACACTCTCATGTAAGGCTTTTCCAGTTAGCAGAGTTGAAAAAGGTGCTCCTTCCCTCCATTTTAAGCCACTTCTTGATACACTCTCATGTAAGGCTTTTCCAGGTAGCAGGGTTGAAAAAGGTGCTCCTTCCCTCCATTTTAAGTCTCTTCTTGCTCCTTCCTGCCATTTTAAGTCACTTCTTGATACACTCTCATGTAAGGCTTTTCCAGGTAGCAGGGTTGAAAAAGGTGCTCCTTCCCTCCATTTTAAGTCACTTCTTGCTCCTTCCCTCCATTTAAGTCACTTCTTAATACACTCTCATGTAAGGCTTTTCCAGGTAGCAAGGTTGAAAAAGGTGCTCATTACCTCCATTTTAAGTCATTTCTTGACACACTTTCATGTCAGTAGGCAGTTTCCTCTGTTTTTTTCAGTCTTTTTGGCGTTTTTCATGGGAAACACAGGTGCTTACTACCAATTAGGAATGTACCACTTCCTATGTGGATAAAATGGCAACACTCTCTTAAAGCAACAGGCACACTCTATGGTAAACCTCAACTATCATAAAAAAAAACTTAACACACACACACACACACACACAGACATACATACACAAGAAAGAATAAATAAATAAACTAATTTATGTTTGGGCAAATGCAGATTACAGTATAACACAGTAGGAACAGTTGTAACATTGCAAGTTTCATTTAACTGTTTTGCATTTTAAAACTGTATGATTTATTATAAACTTAATTCTCGTAATAATTAATTAATTATATTATCATGGAATAGGTAAAAAACATTCAGCCACTGGAAGTGTATGGCTGAATAAGTGCAACATGTGGTTCAGTCAATGATATAAGCTTTGCCCCTGCTGGGTCCATGTAACAATGATGATGCAGGATAGTTCACTAAACTTACAGAAACAAGTCTGGAAATAGAATGCAATCATTATTCATTTTTTTGCTATGGTCTGAAAATAAGGTAATGAAAAGCCCAGTAGCTGTAGTAGACCCTGGCCCCCCACTGCAGTGGAGGGTGAATACCCATAATTAGGAAGGAGCAATGACAGGGCCTCTCTGCCCTGGCTTTAGCTGTGTTTCAATTATAGATAAATGGCCCAGAAGATGGCATGAAACAGAACCAATTAAATGAAACTCATGAGATAAAGATCTAACAATGCATCAGAAAATGAAGTGGGATTGGAAGTGGGTTTTCCAGTCCAGAGCTAACAGGGAAACTTAACACACAAAAAACCATGAACTGAATATTATAGTCAAAAATGTTTCATCTCATCATATGTTTTACATATGTGATGGGTTGGTGAATATTATATTTTACAGTACTTTATAGAACCAGTGCCACTATGGAAATGGTTTCAAAAATCATGGAGCAGACCAGTGTAACAGTGCTGGTTGTTTATCATCTGTCATACTTTCAGTCTCACTGTATCAGAGAGAGGTTAGTGAGACCTTGTATAATAGTAACTGTGGGATGTCAAATCACTCATGTTAGGCAAGACAAAATGAGAGAAAAATACTCATATTTAACTGCATTTCTCACAGACAAAATTGGAGATTTTTGCGCTGAAGGGAAAGAAAAGAGAACATGGAGAGTAAGGTGAGGCCACTGGTGACTACATATATGAAAGCAAAAACATACAGCTTTTCAACTTTTTATGAATACTATAATAAGCAGTGACTATGCAGATAAGAAGGCAGAGCACAAATATAAACACCTGCAGGCAATTTAACATGACTAACAAACATCTCTTTATTGGAAAATATAGATGATTCTCTTACTTTTCTGAAAATTATATCGCAAAAAGATCCAGATTGTTATGGCTCTTTTATGGCTGGACTGAGTGGGAAGAAGGATGGATAAGAGAGGTTGAAGATTATACTTAATGAACACTTGAGATACTGTTGTTTGGTACATTGAGTCTCATAAAATCAAAGTGTTCAAATGAGCTAAAACAGTTATGTAATTCACAGCTACAGTTGTCTTCAAGTTCAATTCATGTTGTTTCAATATGCAAGTCACTCTGCTTGAGAGACTGATTTATTCATGTTTTTGTCAGCAGTGTGCTGGCTGTGACTTGTGCAGTTATTTTAGTTGTATTCATGTGAGCTCTGGGACATGTCTGTGTACCTGTGCTCCACACCTGCGGCCAGCACTACAAGTTCAACATACCAGGATCTTTTCGTGAGATGGCTTTGCTGAGCCTAACATTGGCCTTCCGAATAACCAGTATTTCAAAGCTGGTTATCAACTAGCTCAGTCAACTCCAGGTTTTCCTATCCAGCTACAAGCGTGTTCATTTGAAGGAGATGGGGTTGTTAATACAAGTGACATCATCTGAACTATAAATACTGATATGAGATGACCTATGGGAAACTTGTGTTTTAGGTACAACAAACAGCCATAGTCAACAAAGTGACATGTACGACAGCCTGTGATCATACAACAGAATACAAGATGTAGAAACACTAGAAATCATTTCAAAGTATTAAAAGTAGGCTGAGGCTTACAATACATGTTGGGATTATATATGACTTGAGTATAGAGTTAGTTTTTATCTTTCTTTCATTCTTTCTTTCTTTTTGATTTTTAGTTGGAGGCTGAGGAAACCATTCTTAATATGTCACATAAAAACACTTAGAAGTAATGCCAGACAGTTTCTGCTACTGAAGCAAAGAGTGAAAAAGTAGTTCATGATTGATGAGGCCTATCTGACCTAAATTTTGCATCCATAATTATGGGGGCCAATTAACAGTTCATGGATTATTTATAAAAAAAAGGAGAACATCTTTTGTTTTTATTTTGAATTCTTAGTTTTAGAAGCTATACTTTAAAACCAGAGTGGAAATATATATACTGTATAGTATGTGTTTTTGTTTGTTTGTCACTTTATTGTATCATATCAGTATCATATCTCTTTTTTTCCCAGTGGCCTGATTGGTCCGTGGTAGGGGTCTTGACAGCTTGTGATCTAATCCTCTGGAGTTAACGTGCTCTGGAGTGTTCAGCATAAATTGCTATGGAGATGTACTGTACCCCAGTGGAGCAAACCACCATCATACAACTGAAAACCCGACTTAAACCTGAAGTTACCTTGCTTACCCCAAATCCTGCTTCATAGTCGAGGTCCTTGTTAGGTCTTGTTAGCCCTGCCCTGCTCTCTGTGTCTTTCCAGCCATCTCCCAACCTGCCCTTGTGTCTTGCCACCTGTTCCTTGTTGTTTCATTTGTTTAGTTTGTATGCCCTAGTGTTCAGTTCAGTTTTGTCAGATCCTTTGTTCTGCTCTGTTTGTTTCAGTCTTCATTATTCAGTTTTGTTCTGTTTCTGGTTTGTTCTGCCAGCTTTTCTTTGCCTGTATAAGCCTAGAATAAAGAAGTATTTAGGTCCACCTGCTCCGCTACTCATAACAGAGATCCTGAACTATTGATATGTTTAGTCAGTTGATCACCACCACTTGTTTCAATGGTGTGTGCTTGCAGACATTACTTTTATAATTCAAACAAAGTACTTATTTCCTTGTGCTTGCAACATTCATTTCTATTAAAATATATCACTCAATCAGTCCGACTTATTTCCTCCCCAAGTGCTTTAAAATAGAAAACCAGAAGTGCCTATAAATAATGACATTTGCTGATCACTTCACACACCAAACTAAATTCTTTACCATTACAAGGCAGTCTGTTGCGATGACCTGTCATTACTTATTTCTCCTACTATCTCATGTTACGATTTGCCTCCACTGCTCCCCTGTCCCCTGCCTGCCAGTTTTACCCTATTAGGACTATGGTGGCTTTTAAAGCATTAACACAGCAGTGTTGCTGCTCTGGCTCAGCTCGGTGTAAATCCATGAGGGATTTGCATCACTCTCTCAGCTATGTCTTCGGCTTGCTGAATAATCAAGATAAGGTTCAGAACCCTGGCACATCAAACAGAACTATATCCCCATTTAAGGTTATTGTGTTTTTACATGCGCAATCATATTACTTTTAAATTAGATAATATTGATGATACTTTTTATTGTTTTATGTTTAAAAATATGAAAAAAGACGTTTCAAAATGGCTCCTGAACGATATTGTAGATCCACTGAAAGCGCATTCCCCCTCCTTTTTCTTCACTACATCAGCTTTTCCATGAGTCATTGGGCCATTACAATAGCCACAAAGTGTTTTGCCTTTTTTGTTCATTCAAATGTTTTTTTCTCTCCTCTTTTCTACATGTTCATGGCACTGCAAAAACATATACATGCTCTGATATAGGATTTAAAGTACTCTTATGATTCCACAAACTGAAACACTAATGATGCAGATAATATATCTAACATACACTTTGTACTAAATTAATCTTAGGTGAAGTAATAAGTGGATAATAATGGTGTTCTCCAACCTTGATACTTCAGAAATATTCAGAAACCATCCAAAAATATTAAGATTCCAGTGGTTGCCATGACACTGTGTGTTAAATGATTGTTTACATACAAAATGCAATGTAATCTGTAAAGGTAATTGGCAATTTGCATTTAATATAATAACAAAATGTGGAGCATCTGTTCCATTTAAACACTATTATCACATCTAATGTGTTAAAATAAAAACAAAACAGCAAAATAATGTAAACAAGCCAGAGAGTACAGATGTAGAGGTTATCCAAGAAACCTCTATACTAAAACACAACACAACTAAAATTACAAACTAAAGAGTTGTTCCATATTCAGGACACATAAATCAGTACTAAAGAAAACTATGACTGACTCAACATTTTAATAGGCTATAATGCCATTAGATTTCAGGATATCATAATACTGCAAATTGCCACATTTGACTAGTTTTCTATTTGATATGACTGATGAGTGCCTTGCATATTAACTGACAGGCTGCTGCCAGTAATCAAAAAGCTGAGTATTAAGATTCACTGCTGATGTTGGCTGCTCATCAATATTCATCAGATAAACAACAATGTGAAACAGGCAGTGAAAAATCCTGCATGACTGCTTGCAGTGAGTATACTTTCTGTCAAATCTATATACATACAGTACAGTATTCTGTCATGTCTGTGAATGTATCAGTCCAGACATTTTAGAAACATGAGGTTTGAAACAGGGTCAGTTTTTAAAAGTCTTAAAGTTAAAAAGCCTATGCCAACATTTCATCTTCTTGAGGATTATTTCATGACTGTTGCATTTAAATGTGTGTCCTCCAGAAAGAGCCCTCAGGAAGTTTTACTGAATCTGAGATGGCTTATTATGGAATGGATGGTAAGTACACTCGACTATAGCCATAGAGAACAAAAAAAGGTTCAGTTCAGCCTCAGCACAAGAACAAATGACATGAACACTGAAGTGGATTGGAGAGCAACACAAAATAAACAATATGCTTCATTTTGTTAATGTTTTGTTATGTGGATAGTTTTTAAGTAAAGGACAGAGGCATACAAACACACATACACACACACACACACACACACACACACACACACACACACACAAATTTGATATATTTGATTTGATTATTGTATGTGTAGGTGACAGAGAATTTGGTTCTTACAGAAGTTTATCTGTGTTTATTCAATTGCTGTGTGAGATTCATATCCAAGATAATGAGAAAACAGACAACCATAGTCAGATGCTGCAGGCTTCTCTTTATAATTGAGCTCAGCTGGCATCCCAGGTCTGAATCATCTTATTAAGTGACACATACATGGCCAGTATTGTCTTTTTTCCCCCTTTTTGGATACAGTCATTTGTTTAATGGAGTCATTACTTGTGACTTTACCTCAAAGATAAACAACAAACACCTGGAAAAAATTTAAAATGCTCTGAAAATTCACTCTACCTGAGGAAGGAAAAAAGAACAATAAGAAAAAAAAAGTGACACACAATATGCACTGTCGCACTTCTTACAGCCTGTTCATTTCTCCAAAAAAACACCTGCCCACTGTGCTTATCATACCTACTCCTACTAATCTGCACAAGAGGAATGATGTTGAAAAGGCTGTTTTTCTGCCTCCTTCAATGTACTGTAAAAAGGAGAGGTGAGGTGAGTCAGAGCTCCATCAGCAATGTAAGATATAAACCGCCCTTATGGGAGCTTTGAAACATTCCCCAACCTAATATGAAATTGAGAGAGATGATACTGTGTGATTCAGAGCCAGAGTATATGAAAACATTAAATATAACAGGAGAAGTCTCTGGACTGATTGATAACTCCATACGTCATGGTATGACGTATGGACCATACAGTACACAGTCTATTGATTGATCTGGGTGGAGCAGGAGAGGTCTGGAGCCACAATACTTTGCTGGGTCTAAATATATGTGGTAGTTCTGTGATAACATTCAACTTATTGTCAAGTTACTTCTTGCACCTCCGATTTACTGATTTAAGAGATTAAAAATTCTAACTTAAAAAGCAGCTTGTTTTTATTTATTCATTCATGTATTCATGTATCATGGTGGTCCAAAGAGTACACCCATCACTGGGTGAATTGTTGGTCAATCACCACATAGATTCACAACTCAATAAAGCCGCTAAAGTAATGTGTTTTTGAAGATAATATAATTAATATATTCTATACACTGTAAATTGGAATTGTGCCTTTTTGTTATTTCAGCATATTATTTCATCTCAGTTGCCACAGAGACTGAGCTAATAGACGAATAGACAGTGAATAGACGAGTGAAGACGTCTATGGTTCTTCTTTTGTTTTTGCGGAGTTTAATTGTGATTTGTGGTGGTGGTTTAATGATAAGATTTTGCTTAGCACAATTTTGAATGATTAGGTCAAATAGCCAATCTGAAATTTTTGTAAGTCTAAACAACTGTATATGGAGTGAAATGATGTCCAAATTTAAATCTGTTGTACTGAGACAGTTATTCCAACAGGCCACATTAGCTATGTTGAAATGGACATGTACGTTCCAAGAAATTAAATTAACCTCAATAAACTAATTCAAATTAACACACCTTTACTTAAGATAATTGCAAATTCAAAGAACTACCCAAAGGAGTTTAATCAATTATCAAATTCAAGTCAACCAAACAAATGCAGAGGTTTCCACAACAAGGAATATTTAGTCAAAATAACAAAAAGTCATGTTAGAACAACAGATTATGTTTTTTCACTTAAGTCAAAATTTTAAGGCAGGCCTTTCACTCGTATTTTTAAGTTGAAACAACTAGTTACAGTTTTACAGTGTATGAAGAGAAATAGGGCAACAATCATAGGTTCTAAGGTAGCAAACACAAACTCAACAGAAAGCACACTTTAATGCAAGTCAAGCTCACAGCATGGAATATAGTTGCACTTGTGGTGTTGGATCTGTATCTATGAAGAATGAGGCCCACCCAGTAGAGTTTGTTCAAAGAAGTTAACAGAGAGAACTGGTAATCCTAAACATGCGCTGAAGGTGAACCTGGAGAGCTGGGTTCATTGTTGAAATAGTACACTCAAACCCTCGCCTATGATGAGGATCCCTGGATAACAATACAGACAAGCAGCCAGAATTAGCCTCCTCTTCAGGGAGCCTAGACTCACCCTTAGGGAGAGGAAGAGGAGGTCACATTTTTGCTAGTGCACTTTTATGTCTTTGTGCGCATTTGTCTGCAGAGACCTGTGTGAATATGTGGGGTGGGAGAGGCTCTTAGCAAGGCGAGCAGCTGTTGACTCTCTGTGTCACGGAGGCAGAACAACATCAACACACTGCTGTTGATCCCATTCATCATTTTTCCCTGAAGGACTCACCTCATGAGATACATTTTCCATGTCCCAGACACACATCTCTCACTCTCTGTCTCTCTTCACTTTTTCTCTCAGTAGTGTTCGCTTTGTAAACCTCCCACAGAGGAAATCACTCCTGCTACAAAAGGGAGGTTACACACCTTGAGACAACTGAGGAGGGGGGGGGGTAGACACAATAGACACAATAGACCCCATTCTTCTTAAATGTATTTAGCCAAATGGCTTTCTTGATACACTTGGTTTTCCTCAAAAATATCCCTTTGCTTTTTTCCCCCCTCTATCCTCTCCTCTTTCCTCTCCTCTCCTCTCATCATCAGGCAGCAGAGGCTTTCTACATCATTTTGGTTCATCCATATTAGCAAACACCATTGTTAAGAAATTAAACTAGTCTGGCTGAAATAGCTGATAATGTAATACCCTTCTGAACTCCTTTTCAGTTTTAGCTACTAATTTGCATTTAGAGAGAAGCTGTGGCTTTATGACTTTTTCTCTCCTTCTACACACAAAAAAGTGCTAGAGTCATTTCCTCTCTTGAACCATCTAACAGAGGGTCACAGTAGAGGCAGGAGTCAGACCAGAGCCAGTCAGAAAAGATTTCAGTGGAATGACTCATGGTCAGACTCACACAACTAAAGTGGTGTTAAGAACATGGTGTGAATTAATCATTTTTACTTCACACACACTCCAGGGTAATTACACATAATTAACAAAGGGTAACTGAACATGTGTTGGCAAAACCTTACAGTAAAGTCTTTTTTGTGGTAAAACTATTTGCATTTGTAAAACATGGATATGGCTTTAAAGAATACAAATAAAACTATTTTAATGGATAGTGAAATATTTGTGGCTCTTGATACATATTTCTATTGAAGTTCAATCAAAACTCCCAAACATCTCAGTGCTTTCTTTCCCCACCACTGATGATTCCACCAATGTAATATTGATCTGTTTATTTACGTATGTTATTCTCACTAACTATGCCCAGAAGCTCATGATAATTCCCTTTAATCTGTGGCTATTTTGTCCATAACAGAATAAACAGACTTAACAGACATGGGGGAAAAGAGAAAATCACTCTAAATTTTGATTTCTGTAGTTTTCTTCATTTCATCCACCACAGTTCACAGCCAACTCTGGAAATGTAATTCTGGTGGGCTGTATTTTTTTTCCTTGTTCCTCTGGAGGACATTTAAATCGAATGTGTATTTGGAAAAGCTACTGGGGAACTTGTGGGACATAGTGGAACACAAATGGTTATGAGAAGGGTTTTTTTAGTTTAATGTAGCTAGAATAGCCAGTTTTCATCCAGTGTCCCTTGGCAGGTCAGGATAGAAAGAAAGAAAAAATAATAAATAAAAATAAAAATCAAGAAAAATGAACAGAGTGACAAATCAGCATAATTAGAACAACAAGTTGTTTAAAACAGGCAGACATACAAGGCGTTAGATATACAGAGAAATTACAATGCAGGTTACTGTATATAGTAGTCTAGTTATGATTACAGTTTTGGTTATTTTTATTTTTACATCAGTAGGGAGAGTATTCCAGAAGTTTGAGGCGTGTACTGAAGTATTGCGCCTATACTGTATGACACAGTCTCCCCTGGTGACTGTGTATTTGCTTGAGACCAGCTTGTGTAACAGTGTGATATGTGAGAAAAGATCATAGCATGCATAAAAAGTTTGGCAGCCTCTGTAGTCAAGTACGGCCTCACATGTCTAAAGTTAGCCACGTTAAATTTAAAGCTACCCTTACCTTGTTACATTTTTACACATTGTTTTGTTTAGGTTAAAATGCTATTAATAAGGTAATAGGACATAGGAGGGAGGAGGGGTTATTGCTGTTCAAGTTTTTTCAAAGTGCTGTGTGAAATGCAAGAAAGGTAAGAGTCGCTTTAATGGCTTTTTAAAAGTTAGATTGCAATCCAAAATGATGCCAATATATTTAAAATCAGATACAGCCATGAGCTTTTGGCCTTCAATGAAAACATCAGACTGCTGTATATGATGAGTTTTGGGAGAGGAACATACAGACTGTTTTATTTATGTTCAAGTGTAAAGATAAGTTTTTTTAGCCAGTGACAGACATGGACCAATGCTGCAGTGAGTTTACTTGCAGTCTGTTGTTTTTTGCATGTTCATGGAGAACAGTGTCATCTGCATACTTTTAGACATTAACAGATGGACAAACTGATGGTAAGCAATATAAGGTACATGCTAAACAGAATCGGGCCCAATACTGACCCCTGGGGTACACCAATATTATTACTGAGATATGGAGAATAACTACTTCCAAAGTGTACACTTTGTGTCCTATCAGCCAAATATGAATTCATCCATTTTATGGCTTCAGCCAAGAAATTTAAATATGATAATTTTGCTAAGAGTGTGATTCACAGTGTCAAACGCCTTGAAGGAGGTAAACACTGCACGACCTGAGAATAAATGTGGTGCTTTGCTTTGCTTCTAAAGCCACCATTTGGTCAGTCTGAACACATCTCCAAAGAGACAATCTTGATTTGATTGTGGATCTACTGATGAAGACAGTCGACCATACAGAAACCAAGTATGTCCACTCAGAGTGACATAATGCCAAGACCATACAGCTACTTTATCTTATTGCCATCCTCGTCTTTCTCCCTCTGTTTGTCCTTTTCCATCTTCAATGTCCTTTCCTACCTTTTGTCCATCACCCGGTGGTGTATTTTACTTGTACATTTTCTACCTTATTCATGCTGTTTTTCTTCTTTTTCTTTCCATTTTTTTCACATGCTGCTGGCTCTTTTGTTGCAATGACACTAAACATTTCAGAGTATTGTGCCTCACCACCAACAAGGCTCCCAAGGGACTTGCCCATCTTGAAGAGAGTATTCCTTCTTCAGCTGTTAAGGCTTTATACTATTTAGTATTCTTTATAGAATTCTTCAAAAGCATTACTAAATCATTTTTATCATAATAAGTATGTATATCATGAGTATTTATGCTGAGGTCTTAGAAAGGGAGGAAATGGTAACTGTGATGGAGGCCAGTGATGATTGTATGCTGTGGCATTCCCATAAAAGATGATGTGGATGTAGCAACTATTAGCCAACAATCTCATATAGAGACACAGGAGGGACAATTTTAGCAATTTCCATGATGGCATCACATTATGAAACACGTTCTGTTTGATTGTTGAGAAAATGTAAGGATTTCAGACCATCCAGATCATGTTATGTGTTTGTTCACATCAATGCAGAGAAGGAAGCAGCAAACTAAATCAAGGCTTCACATTTACAGCTAGAGATCTACTCAGCTCCTGTTGAGTTTGCTGCTTTGACCTAAGGTCTTACAAGATTACATAAGACTGTACATAAAAAAAATTTAAGTAATCATAATTACATAAAATATAATTCTACCCACACAGCCTTGTTCAGTATACTCTTAGTTTTTCACTTCCACCCACTGACTGACACAACCTTCCAGCCATCATTGATCTGCGAATCAAACATTTCCATTTTCTGAGAAAAGGAAAAAAGAAAGATGTGTCACTTCTGAACTGACTGACAGTGGAATATAAGTGACTAAGCTAATGATACTAATAATATGGTTGTAGTGTTGAATTATAAGCAGAAAGTCTGATTCACTACACAATGAAAAGATTGTCAGGGACTCAGGTTTAGCTTGAGGCTGATAAGGGCCATGAATTCATTTGAATAGTCTTGTCAAACACTTATTAGTAGGCAAATTTAGTTTGAGCTTAACCATGAATGACCTTTTTCTCAGATAAACAGTAGAGTAGTCCACTTTAGATCAAGTGTCTACAACTATATTATCTCAGTTATCTTAAATTATATTATCACAACGTGGTTACAGTACAGGAGGTAGAGTGGGTAATCCTCTAGTTGGAACTGGAAGATCAGCAATTCGATACCCAACTTTTCCAATCCACATGTCAAAGAGTCCTTGGGCAAAAACTGAATTGAACTAAATACTGTACATGCATGGCCTTTATAACAAAACAGAAGAGAGGGAAAGTTAAACCAAATCCACAAGCTGCCCTTTGAATATGTCCTCCTTGTCTCTGTCAAAGTGTGTTTTGGGAACGATTTATGCGTTTCCTTTACTTTCTGAATTTTCTGACTTCAGTTCTGTCAGTCTTCTCAGCAGCCACAGCAGCTTGTCCTCTGAGCTCCTTCACCAAATTCAACTGGAGGAGATGTTAAGTCACTGGGAACTGTCTGTCATTTCCTCTCTTTTTACATTGAAACACTAGCACACTGGTAAAGTTATGCATCCTGTCCCCTACACAGGATTTCATTCAGATTTTAATCAGGGCCAAGATGAGTCATTGGAGTGTGTGAATGAAATGTACAGGTACCACCGGCATGTGGAACACGTCCACTGTTGGAAAATTGCTGTAAATTAATTTTAATTGCTATTCATCCTTGGAGACTGAACTACATTATTGCATTAGTTGATATGTTGGTGGCCAATCACAGCAGACTCTCAGGCTCAGAAGAACAGAAATAATATTGAGTCATTAACTATTGTAAATACATTTTTTTCATTAAATTGATTCTTTAAAAAAATCTATTTTTTGCCTAACTGTTCCACAGTATGATTGCATCCCTCTGAAGTACCTATTGTGCCTAAATATTTGATGTATTCACTCCACATAGACTCATTCATTCCTTCATTCAAACCTGCAAAGCTCCTCAACAAGGGAATAAATTACAACCTTTTCAGGGTCATACAGGACACAGATCTGTGTAAATTCAAAGCAAACTAGTGAAGACAGTGTTTCCTCTGAAACTACACAGTAAAATGTCTGTCTTTTATATAATAATTACAATAAAAGTATTTTTAACAACACTTTATGTCACAAGAATTACTTGTAATTGAAATGCTGAGAAAATATGCCTTCACTTCGTCTGTGATAGACTGTACCTGTTGAGTGTATGGGCTTTAGCCTCCTCCTCTTTCTACATCAAGGTCAAACTGAAATCTGCTGACACAATTATAACAAAGGATTACATCATCCTGAGAACATATTTCAGCATAATGTGGAAAACCGTTTCCGCAGACAGCTATATTTGTCTTGTCACACCAACCAGCTCCAGCACCCAGTCTGATCCAGCCCTTGACAGCAGAGAAACAGACAGTATTCCAGATGATAGAGGGCAAGCAAGGAGTTGTTAACTGTATTAAATTGAGAAAGAAAACTCCTTCTCAAGTAGCTAATGAGTACAAGTTGCTTAAAAAGTGCCATTGGTTGTTGCAAATCAGCTAAAATGAAAATGCATAAACAATGGTATGGCCCTTTATGGTTGAGGGTTATGGAAAATATGTTGTTTTCAGTGGAAACTGAAAAAGTGGAGAAGCTTGAACCTTTGCTCATCAATAATCAATCAGACACTTCTTAATCTTTTCATATGAAGGTACCAAAATGCCTCAGAGGATGTTGACCTGCACTCATGTTCCTGCTGCTTTCTCTGTGAGATGTGACTGGACTCTTCAGTCAGACTCATTCTTCTCTCTTTACAGGTTTACAGCTACTGAACAGCTGCCACAGCTTTTTACTGGTTCATATTTGCCTTACCCCCTGCAGCAGGAGTCAAATCACATTTCTCATCTCTGCTGCCGTATGTCCGCAGAAACCCAAGAAATAAATGTAATGTGTCTCAGTGCTAAGAATAATAACCTTCTCTGTAGCCGGAGGAGCTGAGATCTAACCAAAGAATCTGACCACGAGACAAATTTCTTTAAAAGTGATAATGGATGTAAAGGGGTCTGCAGTGTCTGAATCACTGGCCAGCACCCTCGGTAAAAGTCACAGCACTGATTTACAGTAGAATAAATGTGGCACAAAAGGAACCTTTTCAATACAAATGTAGGAATTAGTATTCAAAAATTCAGAGGTATAATTCATAGATTTTCTGAAGATTAAGCTCACAATGGGCCATGAATTGAGTAACTTGTCCTCTTTTTTTCTGTTTAATATTTTAGCAACTAAAAAATAGGTCTCATTCATGGTCTAACTTTACTTAATTGTATTTGATAAATACACTGAGTACACTTAGTCAGGCGCGTCGAAGCCACGGATGTTGCACTGTCACAGAAAAATTATTCTACCGTACGCCTCCCCACTTTTTGAGGTAGTCATTCATGAAACGTAGCTGAGTCAAGTTAGATTGATTGAACAGCAGGCATCCAGCCAATCACAGTCAACCCACCAGGCCTGGGAAGAGTAAACAATTCAAGTATGTGTGTGGATTTAGAAATAGTGCTTCTGTCACTTACCAATGGATGTGATAACAGATTAGGGAATTACAGAATAACAGCCAAGCAATGAGAACAATTTTGCCCTTTGTTATTTCTGACACTGGTTTTCAGTAATGAGTCTGGTCGACTTGGGCAGTGTGGTTCAGTTATCAATTTCTTGTGTGTCATGGATGAAATAAGAAAAAAGGGAAATAAAGCCTTATTCTTTATATTTTTGTGAAAAACATGTTTTTAACAGACATAAAAAGTGCATGACAACCATTTTGATGTGGTATATTATGGAGAATGGACTGGTAAATGGACTGTACTACTAGTGTATACAGCACTTTTCTAGTTGTTATGACCACTCAAAGCGCTTTTACATTACATGTCTCATCCACCCATTCCCACACATTCATACACTGATGGCAGGAGCTACCACACAGGGTACCAACCTGCTCATCAGAGGGAAACTAACCATTCATACTCATTCACACACTGTTGGCACAGCAATGGGAACGATTTGGGGTTAAGTATCTTGCCCAAGGACACATCGACATGTGGACTGGAGGAACCGGGAATCAAACTGCCAATCTTCCAATTGGTGGATGACCACTCTACCTCCTGAGCCACAGCCACCCCATGTCCCACCTTTATAACTCCAACACTTTGCTGCTCCATTCAATTACATTACATTACGACTGATCCACCTCTGTCACGTTTCACCTTTACCTGCTCTGTATAGAAAGTAGAAAAAAAGGAATTGAGTTGTGATTTTGGAGTAGAATGTTAACATGTGTTCATCATGGCACTTTTCAATCCATTTCTTCACTTTCTTTTTTCTTCTTTTTTATCCAGTCTCTGCTGTTGGATTTAACATTGTTGGTGTTAACAGTAACCAAGCACCACCCACTAGCACTAACATGTTCACCCACAAAGGTTGTAATCCCTCCTTCCACACAGTATCATTGTTCAGAGAGCACAGAAGTGGACACGAAGAAGTTAACCATGTGAGAACAGACAGGGATTAGAGGATATGAGTGGCCTCCTACAAACCAGTGGAGTGAAGCATTATGATGGAGCAGCTTGGAGTTCCAGCAAACCCTGACACAAACAGTGATTTATGAAAAAACAAAAAAACTGTGATTTCACGCAGCTTTTAAACTTCTGAGCTCTGTGAAAGATGACTGCTACAAGAAAGAGATGCCACAGGGTTTACTATAGAGGCGAATAAGCCAGCACAGAAAGATGAAAAGGAGGTTTAATCAGGTCAAAGTGTGAAAGAAGGGGAAGTTTAAAAGAAAATCTCCTTAATCTAGTACACCAACACAAATATGGCCTCAATAATGTGTCATAAAGTCAAATCAAGTCTCATCAAAAGTTTAACATTATAAGCTTATAGACTTCTATCAGGATTTCCAAGTAGACAAATAATGTATAGTCCATCTGACACAAATAACTGTAAATAATATGCAAATTGAAAGGTACAGCTAAACCTATCTGAGATAGTCAATTTTATTTTCCATGAAGACCTGTTATTCACTATGACAGTTCTAGTATAACAACATGAGGGGTGTAGTGGAAATTGTTTGAGCCTTATTATCAACCTTCAAACATCCTGACATTATAAATATGATTGTAGAAAATAACGTCAGCACATGCAAAAAAAAGAGAGAGCGCCAGAGAGAAAATATATGCATAATGAGCTGAATGTTTTGAACCTTACAGGCAAAACACATCAGACTGGGGAGATGATGTGATTCAGTGTCGTCCCTGCTTGAGCGGGTTTTTGAAAAGTGCTCAAAAAGTGTTTGAATGTTTAATATGTTAAATTAATACAAACTGATATTTGGACAGTTATCAACAATAAAAAAAAAAAGAAGGAAAACAGATTTGATTTAATTCGTGATACATTAGAGGCAGGCTGTGAGTGAGACAACCTTGCTTCAGGTTCCTGTCCACTGTTACAAAACTAACCTTTGTGCTGTTGAGGCAGACTTTGTGCCCCAGATGGGTCTTACAGATGTGAGTTACCATATGTGGGAGTCCAGATGTTTCACTGAAACAGGACCATGTCTAATTTATTGTGTGCTACCTGAGTGCCCCAGCTGGTTGTTCAAATTCTGCTCTTTGGTCATTTAAAAGAAGGAGAGAGAGATAAACATTTTAATGAAAAGTTGATCTGCAGCTAAGTGTATCCTGACCCATACAATCTTCTTTGTGGAGGAAAGTTTATGTGTATTCATGTTATTGTGTACTTAACAATCTTTGTCTTCATTCAGTTCTCTCTGTGGGAAAACTCTATTGAAATTTCATTTGACCCTTTGATATGAGAAATCCCTCTGAAATGAAGAACTGCTGTGGCCTTTGAGCTTGAACTTTCTTTCAAATTGAATTTTTTACATTTGAATCTTAAAAAATGCATATGCAGAGCAGAATGATTTCATATTTGTTGTGGTTTGCTTAAACCTTCTTTTCTTTCTTTTTGCAACAGTGTTTAGACAATTGGAGGATTAAGGATTAAGGCACAAATGTATGTACACAGAATTAACAGTATAAAAATGTGTTGTAGATACATCGCAAGCAAAGATATAAAAATCAGTCCTCAGCTTTAGTGGGAATAAGAGCATAGCTCATGCTGTCTCTATGGATCTCACTAAAGCTGCCTTTATTTTCATTTTGTTACATTACACTGTAGAGTGAACACAGTCTGAAGTCAACAGCTCAGTGGCCCCGAACCACGCAAAGCTCTCAACACAAGAGTGACTTCATAAATACAGGCATTACTGCAGGCAAAGCAGAACACTGGCGTGTCTGACAGCAGAAGTACAAAGTTCAACAGTCATTTAGTTCTGCATATCTCCAGAGATACAATTGGTCGCTGAAAACTGTGCATGAATGCTTTAAAACAGAAAAAATAAACTAGAGACCTTGAAGTTGCTGGTCGTTGTGTAAACTTAGTGAGAGAGAGTTCATATTTCATTTTAAGAGAATGAAATAAGCATTTATTTTGTTTCTAAAAATATAAATGAAAAGACTCAACAGAGAGATGAGTTACAAACAGCCATGACTGATGGATACTGGTTATTGATGAGCTGTGAGATGCATCATCAGCAGGGCAAGTAACAGCACAGAATGAGCAAGATGGATAAAGCAAACCATTGACCTACAGTATGCTAGAGTCCAGTATTAGGCAGTAGCATATTAGTTACAATAGTAACTGTTTGCTGTAATGTGATTAGCGACTTAATAAGGAGAATTGTAAATTTTTTCAAACTGGAGGCTGGCAGCTCCTTAAACCACAATGTGTTGGACATGTGGGTTTAGAGCATTTGGAATTGTGATAAGGCACTATTGACAAAATTGGGTTGAAAAACTAAAGTCATGTAACAAGTAAAGGAACTAATGTTTGCTGCTGTGAGCTGTTGATTAGTAAAATAATCACACTGTGAGAAATGAGATTCGTTGTTAAACTGCATTTGAATATTTCTACAAGGTATCAGTTTGTGTGAAGACGTCGACGATTGAACAAAATGACCCGAATAACTTCTGAGCTTTAACTACATGGAGGAGACATAATGACATCTGGGAAACCAAACTAAACCCTGTCCAGGCCTGTGGAGCCCCAAGCACTTTAATCACATTAACTCGTTCTTATGAGGACAATCATTTCAAGAGACAATATTAAGCTCTAATTAGATTTTCAAACAGAGACTATAGAAAGAACATTATAGGAAAAAGCTTCTGTCACTTCATGACTTACAACTGCAAAACATAAAAGACAAAATATAATCCTGCTTGGAATTAAGCACATTAGTCATATAGACACCCACTTGACTGCAAAGTTTATGCATCAAAAACAACACACCAAGACAAACTGCACACAACAGATACAAACATCCTGTTTTGTATTCCAGAGCCAAAAGCATGATTCATACATGCTGAGAGCTGTTACATGCCTCTTTTTCATTGGACTGTACTGTAAAGTAGCTGTGATTGTAGCAAGAGGGAAACAATGATTAGAGAGGAGAGAACACTGAGGTAGCTACTGTATGTGGAAATAATTACTTAAAGGTAGGGAAGGAAGGAAATAAGCAGAAAATACAGCAAAGGAAAGCGAAAGAGGATGTGACATAAATACATTTCTTCAATTTGGGAGATCTCATGAGAGGCATAGCTAAAAACAGGTTCGAGTCTGACACAGAAATAGCATTAAAGCATCAAGATATTAGAAGTTTACATATTGCTGAAATGTTGAACGACATCTGAAGAGAGTGACACAAGTTTCTGAAGTGAAACTTTACAGTGCAAAGCAAACGAGCTATGGAACGGATCACATGGTCACTGGTCCTTGATATTCGTAAGGAGTTATGTTCACAGGCTGTGATGAAGAGAACTGCTCAACAACACAGCCCACACAACTCTGAGAGCCAGTTAGTCAGGAAAAACAAAACAAAACTTCCTGCACAGATGAAAAGTGGATATTTTAATGGTGTTCAGTCGAGATAACATTTCATGAACTTATATGTGATGTTTATTAGCATAGCAAAGTCAAACATAAAAGAGAGAATAAGGTCGGGAGAGGTTAAAGACGAGAGGCACAGACTGACTGATTAGAGTGACATTGAAGCTGCCAGATTTGGTTTTGCACACATGGGCAGTGTAGATTAACTTCACACGGTTGACCTCAAAATGTTTATCTTTAGATGGCTAAGCTATACATCAAATACTATTACAAAGTTATGATTTTCTACTTATAATTAACACAAAAATAGCTCACTAAAGACAAGGTAAAGCTGTGATTTAGAATAAATAGCTGCTCAACTGACACTGTGCTAGTGGAGGTTCAATAGTGAAACATCTTGTTATTCCACAGCACGCTATCTAATATAAGCTAATTGACAATAATGGAGTCATAACCCAGCATGCAATTGGGTGGTCAGCCTTTTAAGCCTTTTTGATTAGAAGGCTTATCTGATTACCCAAAAGTCCTGCTTTCATCAGGGAGCCAATTATCTCAGCACTGATCTGTGGTCGTCACATAAAGAGCATCTGATCAGAAGTTTGTGGTTGATTCCATTGGCTAAAAACTGTGGCAGAGTACAGAGATAAAACTGATTAAACAGGATTTTAAACCTTTCTTTTTCACTTTTCCAACAAAACACTCCTCAGGAGGTCTCAAAGATTTAACAATTTTGTATCTGACTGCTTTATAATTAACATGAAAACAAGTACAATCACTACACCTGTCATCTGTTATACTCTATTTTTTTTCCTTCAGTAAGTGTGACGCAAACCTTTTTTTTTCTACTTCAAGTGTAGCACAGCCTCTGTCTTTTGTTTTCAGATACACTGTAGTTTGTAATTGTCACATTCTTCTTATAACTTAATAAACTAAATAAATAGAAAAGACTTGAATTGTAAATAATGTAAATATTCACAATGATCAATATCTAGATTGATTAATATTGCATGTGTGTTGGTTGGGTAGTCAAGTCGGTAAAAAGCATTTGAAGTGCATTTGTATATACTGTAGTGTATGTGTGTGTGCATGTACTGTGCTGTTACAGTCAGTAAGGGACATGCGGACATCATTTAGCAGTTTGACAGCATCCATCGGTGATGACACGACAGCACCAGTGGATGGAAAGACATTTATTTAGTGACACACCACCCTGTCACTCGTTCTTCAGACAATCACAAGCTTGTCTTCCTCACCACAGACAGTCAGCCTGACTTCACTATTTTCTATACTGTTATCTCTCCTCAGTCCTCTCCATCAGCCAAGTGTGCTATCAGCTGACAGCTGTTCTCCAGAGAGGCTCTACTAATAGTTGGGTGTGTGTCTCAGTGATGTGTGGCCATCTAACTGTGGGACATGCTGAGGCCTGCTGGGCTGACTATGGTCCTCAAAGACTCAGGGGCAATCTCCAGCTATCCCACCTCTCTAAGATGGGCCAGAAAGAGAGAGAAGAGCAGATATATTTCTAGATAAGATCTATCTCAGCTCTGAATGTATTGACTCAACAAAAAAAAAGATCAGCACATGTTTACTGGTTTGACAATTAAGTAAGCAAACACTGTTTTTGGCACAATGTTACCAACCACAAAATAGTTTTACTCTTCCTTTTTGTGATAACATCAAGTTAACTGTTGATCAGCTGTTTCTGAGTATAAGAGACAAGTGTTGTCAGCTGAAACTCAGACTTTAATGGTGATATTGTTTGTATATTATTTTGTTTTTCTTCGTTTTTTTTTAAGTTTAATGTGTGCTTTTAGATCATCACTGATGTAATGTCTACCAAAGTTCACTAAATATCAATATATGTGTCTTAGTTTGGCAGGCTAAGGTACTGTATGTGCATTTTAACACTAAATCCTCTGGGAGGGGTTGCTTTCACCCCCTGCTGCAACAGTATCAGCAATTGCAAAAAAAGTCAGTTGAAGCAGTTACGTTTTTAAAAAAGAATTTTATAATATGTAAGACTTAACAAAAATAAATATTTAATATTATTTAAATATTTAATTAAGTTTATGGGATTTATGAATTTTACATTGGCTTTAGCCCACTACATTAGAGGCTGAAAAGGTCAACAACATTAACACATTTAAGTAATTAAATTACTGTTGAAATCAAAAATGAAGTTTGGATAGAACATTGTGTTTTACTTACACTACTGGGAATAAAGAAACAGAACACATGCTATTCATTATTCTTTACAACTGCTTTATTTCAATAGAGGAAAAAAGGTCAAATCTTTAAATTAGTCAATAAATGTAGGCTACAACAAACAAACAACAAAATAATTAGTGCATGTAAATATTTTAATTATTGTAGTGGAATAAAACAGAACTTAGATAACACTGTGTTGTTTTATAATGGGGAGCTACAGTATCTCTCTCACACACATATACACAATGTTTTGGCAGCTCTCTTCATCTGTTCACCCATAGATCACACATGTTTGCAGTGCTGCTTAATTATCTGTGTGCATAAAAATAACGGCTGATAAATAGGGTTGGGAGATCTACCTAGAAAGAGATCTAACTATAAACTTTACTGAGCTGTACCTCATAGCATCAACACTGGGTATAAATGACCTTCTTGATGATCTTTTTTTCATCCCGCGCCACCTATAATTCACTAGATGAGTAATAAACCCATTTTAGGAAAAGTCATGAACTGAGAGATGCAGGGGTTTTATTTTAACAGAGTTACATGTATTTGAAAATGCCAGGGGGTAAAAATGACCCCTTGGCTGTTCTAGTGTTTAATGATCTCCTGCCAAATAGGGAATGGCATCACATTTTTCCCTGCATATGTAATTTCATGACTAAGTCTGACAATGCTGTAATGTTGACAGCATCAAATTCCTGGGTGAAGTTTTGTAAATGAATGAACCATCACACTAGTGGCTGCTTTTCGTAATGTGTTGTTGTTTTTATGGCAGACAGCTAAACAATGAAATCATCAGAGAAAATCCCACCATCCTCCTTCCTCTGCCTATCAATCATCTCTGCTTCCTCCTCCTCATCTGTGAATGCAACACCACAACACTATGTTTTATACAGGACAGTCATTATTCACATGACTGCCAGAGATCATCTGTCAGGAAAACATGGGTAATTTAAGGCATTTATACCATTTACACCATAGGTGCTGTAGTGGAGAAAGTAAAAAAAAGAGAAAGTTAAGCATATAGAAGTCACTTAATAATGAACCCCACTGTGACAAATCCAACTATATCCATCTGGTTTCTCAGTGGGGTGTCAACTGTTGTGTGGGAGGTTGATGCTGTTGGTGAAGTCACAGATGTTATTGTAACGAACATCAGTAAACTGAAATTGTGTGTGTGTGTGTGTGTGTGTGTGTGTGTGTGTTATATGTAAGGAAACTTCATTGTTCACTGTAGGTGTGTCCTGCTGGAGGAATGGAAAATGGAAATGAAATTGTAGAAATGCAATGTTTTCCATTGTTGCTATGGTGGTTGCTATGGACGCTGCTATCCTTGAAAACACATAGCTTGTCTGTTATTTATGGTATCTTATGTAACTGTGAACATAAGCATCTCAAAAGTTTAGAGCCATTATTGTTAAACAAATATGTTTTTGCACTGTGGACCAATAGCTTAAGTAACATTTTCCTCGTTTGCATTCCAGTGAAGTGAATAACAATGTTAATACTAATGACACAATTAGACAAGATGCTGCTTTCTGTTCATGTCAATGTGGAACGGGAAAGAGACATTCATTTCTTGTCATAAATCAACCCACCTGCTTTGTTATTGGACACTAATTCCAACGAAGAAGGAAGTAATAGAAACATAAAATGTGGTTTCACATCATTTAAATAATTCTGGAACTATGTGAAAGTGGGAATTAAACAACTACACTTATACTGGCACTAATTGTTATCTGATCTATGAGTGACGAAGAGATTACAATAGTGAAGAGTTAACAGGAAATAGAGGCTGTTGGGAGTCCTCAATTCTAAAACTTTGGTCCAATCTTGTGTGTTGCTCTTATGGACTCACCATCAAAGTTCTCCTTCAGTATAGAAAAGAAAACTTGACAGAGTAGGATCATCCATGAGCTTTACTTGGATACAGGACAGCTGCTGACTGAACCCTGTCAGATATGCAGAGAGCTTTTCCTTTCTACTGTCAGCTGTTTGACAGTGAATACAGAGAGGATGAAACAATCTCTGACTCCTTCTGTAGTGGCCTACCGAAGGTCCCAGAGGAGGACAGCAAGGAAACTGAAGGATAAAGGAAAAGAGTAAGAAAGGTACAACTTATGGCTTGACTGAAAGTTGACTGAGAGAATAGAAAAAGTCAAAGCATGCAAATGTAGAAATGTGTTGAGGGTCTACAAGTACCTTTAAAGCAAAAATCATTTTCACTCTAATTTGGAGTGGAAAAGGCTTGAGATGTTATTTGAATTACTGTGCTTGAATGGCATTGATACATGTCACAGAATTGCTTTTTTTTGGGTGCAGGTTACAAGATGGAAAATGCAGTGAAGTGGCAGATAGTGAATTTTCTAATAGGACAGGCCAAATGATCCATATATAAAACTGAAAAATAAAGCAAAAAATGTGTCAAGTTGAAGAGGAGGTGGCTCATACATTATGCTTGTGTCTCTAATGAAGGATAAAGTCAATGCAGAGTTCAGCTTCTATTCAGCCATGAATAATGTAAATAAATGTAAAAGTTAGTGGTGTTGCAGTGATTTGATTTTGGTCCTGTTTATGAATGTAATCTTTCGTCTGACCAATAAAAATTTTGTAATTGTGTTTTGCGACAATAATTTATTAACAATTAATCAAATCCTCCTTCCTCCATGTCTCTGATTCTTCACAGTTACCCAACAGGGGTTATTATTATCTTCAAATGAAGCTCCATCAAATCTGAAGAAATGGAGGCAAAAGAGCTACATTACAACTGCAGTGGCTCTACAACAGGACATGCTGGATCTGTTGCAGATGTATTTGAGCTAACACAACATATATCTACTTATACAGGATATGTACATTTCAGCCACTTAGCACATAGACTGCAGGTATCTGCTCAGAGGGTATATTTGTAATTTACCTCTGTTGTTTCAATGCACCACTGAAAAAAAACCAAACTGCTCCACTGAGACCGCATTGTACAACAACACGCAAAATATATATTGTTAAGAGCTGCAAATGTATAAATGAGAAGTAAACAGTTTGTGTTTTATTAGCAGAATTGCTCAGTGAATTTGCCAGGACCACATTTAGTTTCTGTGGGAATTTCACAGTACGGATGACTGCATCAGACTCTCACTCAGTATTTTCAGTAATTAAAATTATTTAAATCATTGATATGAGTGTCTGTGCTTTTCTCAAAAGAAGACTATCAAGCCAAACGTAATAAATAAAATATGCATATTTGTCTATGAAATATGCAAGCTTGCAGAAAAGGCACTACTGCCAGCCCAGGACCTTGGGGATAAGGAAAAGAGAGAAAAAGATCACAAAACCTCAGTTTATGATATCATAAAATACTTGTTGTTTACTTGGGGATATACAATAACATGGGGTAAGAAATCCTGTTAAAGATTGTGTGTTTCCAACTGTGTAATTAATCTATGGTGCAATAAAGGCTGTGGGATATTTAATTGCAGATGTAAACCAGATTTTTGTTCTCACTAAATATTAAAATGATGAACTGCTTAATGAAATAGTGAAAAAAAATATTCCATCACACAGCAGAGTACTACAATTTTCTGTACAGCTGATGGTAAACATGAAGAACATACGCCATGATTCAAGGCCAACAGACAGTCATGAAAATTAAAATAATATTGTATCATGAATATGCATGGTGTTCCCCAGTCTTCATGTCTAAATATTGGATGTGTGATGAAGTCCAGGGGCCTCTTCCTCCCTGGCGGAATCATAGTGTAAACGCTCATTGAGCAGCTATAAATACAAGTAATCCTACAGAGCCCTAGGGTGGCAGCATTAGAGCGGGTGATGAAATAGACCCTGAATGAAGAGTCTGCATAAAACTTACTCCACTCAAACAGCAAACATTATTGTGGCTCACTCCACAGACCGATAATGTGAACTAAATTATGCAAAAGAAGCCAAATACTGGTGGCTAGTTCTCAATAAAATATATTTGATCAATATGTTGTATTCACAGTATGAAAGTTCTTTTTCATATGCTAAATGAGACAGAACTTACTGGAAGTAACAATTGTAAAGTTAACTATGAAAGCATTATCACATCAATAAATGTTATAGCAGCCATCCAAAAAGATTACACTGTAACTGCATGGCAGGGAGAGTGCAAGAGTGAGTGCAAGCTCCACAAAAGGTTCAGTGCTGTCTCTTCTCTTCTCTTTGAGACACACACACACACACACACTCTCTCTCTCTCTCTCTCTCTCTCTCTCTCTCTCTCTCTCTCTCTGTATGAGCCATAGTAATAAAAGTCGTCCTTTCTCTCCTTGGAAATAAATGTTTCAAGGGCACCGTCAGAACTTTTCTCTCCGTCATCTATTTTACATTCTGTCTGTGAAAACTGAATCTCATTTTACAATATGTGTGAATAGAAGAGGAATAATATGAGTGCAAAAATCTGATGCTTCTTTAATGGGCAGTCAGTTGGTAATTTTGTTGTTTTCTTATAATTGATGTAATTATGATTCTAATATGGGCCACTAACCTGCCATACAATATAATACTGTGATTTGGGGGCTCTCTAGTGACTTACTTTATAAAAAGGACAACGCATTATTGTAAAATTTGGCGTGTTGTTTCAGAATAAACAAACTCAGCAGAGGAATTACAGTCCTGAAAACAATTGAATATGTATAGCCTAATACAAATCCCCCCCTATTATTCAAACATGTATTTTGCTCACTTGAATATTTCACCACCACTGGAATGATGTATGTGCAGAGGTTGATACTAAAAGACATTAATCTGTTGAGGGGGAAATTCTTATGGAGGGCATGCTCATACAAGCATGATTTGTGACATTACAACTAGTTTGGAAACCAACCATGACACAGTATGCAATATGATGCAGAAACTCGGAGGCTCCCTTACACACAGGCACTGAGAATTGACTTTTCAGTGGCCCCACTGCGTGATCAAGTTACACTATTGGTCAGCCATCCCAATGTTGACTTTCCCCACTGGCCGTTGTTCCACCCACAGATACAAAGAACTGCAATGGATCCATTTTTACCAGATTACACAGTGGTTAGTAATTTGTTAGTTAGCATAGTTGTGGCATGCTGTTTGTAGCCTATAGACTGCCACAGCAATTCTGATTTAACAGCAACATGTTGGGCAGGTGTTTATGGTGTTTGTGTGCTCTGAAAGACATAACAGTGTGGATAGAAAGTCACACAGGTCATAGAGTGATAGTCTAGCATGCTAATCTTACATTAACATATGGGTGAGACCAAATGCTTACAGACATCCACAGACAGAAGCAAGGGGAGTTACTACTGACTGTCCCTCTAACAAATTGGTAACAATTCTCCTCATTGGCCACACATAGTCCAGCCATATACTAGGTTTTGGCCTAGTCGTGTTGCATTAAGCATGCCTGTCAAGTTTTGACTGGTGCCATGAGCAGAAAACTCAACATGTTCACTTAGCCTGGTGTCAACAAAGACAAACAAATGAATATTTCTGCTACATACAACAGACTAATCATTTTGACCTTGAACAATCTGGGTCATACCTCCAACCGAGCACACAGACACTGGATTTCATTTTCTATATTGACTCATAGTTGAGGAGGAGGATCTGTATTTAATTACTTACAGGCCAAGCATTGTTAGGCACACCATCATAATTAAGAGAGGACAGAAGAGTAGCTCAAGGAGGAAGTGCACTGTTTGTTAATCAGTTCAATTTAAACCTAGTAGACAGATATTCTGAACAGTTTCATGACCGGTGTTTGAAACTTTAACTTAAAGAGCTGCAGGAGGTGCACATGAGACTGTAAGGAGCAGATCAAATGGGGAGATGTTTCAAAAGCCCAAGTGTGTCACCATCAAGACTAAAATTATCATCGAATAACTTGCAGTTTCATACATCTTCAATTCCAAACTGTGTTTCCTTCATCAGCCCTTCAACCCTGGAGGCATCTTCCTCCTCTGCTTGTTGACATTTTTCACCTCCCTTCTCTCTCCTGTTCCTTTCTCCAAATGATATTTTGTAGTTACAAAATCATATTATTCAAATGACTTCATAAATATTTATGGTGAGGTATAAGAGAGGCCAGTGGAGGTTTTTCAGCTCCCACCTTTCTGCCCGTTGTAATTACATAACTGATTGATAACTGAATGTGACAGAATTTTAAATTGTAACACACCCACATCGATCAATCAAAAGTTCTGCCAAAATGCTCTCTCCCGCTAAAACAATACTAATTGTATGCATGTGTATGCACATTACTGAAAACTGGCTATAATCCAATGGAAATATTTCAGTCATTATAATGAGACACACTATATTTACAAAAGCAGCCGACTGCTTATAGACATTTTGTTTTAGAGTTCATGTGCAAGGTGGATTATCCGTAAGAGATAGTTCTTTTTCCTTATACAGCACATTTCCATGCCAATTAGCAGTATTTGTTAAATGTAATGGTAATAATGATGGTCATATGTCACCTGTCCATCAGGTAGCCTGCTGCTCTACACACCTGTTCCCAATCATCTCATCAGCCACCTGACCTGCTGCAGCGCCTTCCTCCCCAGCTGCACCTTATTGGCTAATTAGTCTCCCTGTACTCAGTGTTTCCCCTCAGCAGATTGTCAGATTGTTTAAGTGTTGTCATTCCTATAAATTGTTTATCCTCCTTTTCCTGTTGACTGACTAGTTTGCCTGCTGGCTCCTCTCATTTTTAGTTGTCCTGATTTTGCCTGTTGTGCACCTCACAGCACATCTGTATAGCCATGAAGCAAAGTCTCCATTGACTACTCACCCTGCTTCTGTGTTTTCATAGCAGCAAGACAGCTTGAAGCTTCTCTGAAGAAAATGGAAAATCATTACAGCATCCCATATACAAACTGTGTTGACTTAATAGGAGAAAGGTAACAACAAGCTGGAAGGAAATAACAGCCTGAGATAACTTCACTGTATGAGCTTTAATATGCTAGAGATGAAACAGATGTGAGAACTGAAGACACTAGTGTCGATCCAAATGTAGGACAATTTTAATTGAATTTCCCAAAAAAATGGGCAAAAGAAAATGTAAATCAATGAGCATTTCGATGCACTGCTAAATTTGGGAGTTACTGCTCATTTATTTTTTATATGCACAGGAAAATGTGCATTAAAAACAAGTGGATTGAAAGGCACTTGCAGCTCTAAAGAGACAGCATCTGCAATCATTGTTTCTCCACTCCTCCATGTAGGGTTTTCATTTCATTTGTTACCAAGCTGTAGTTTGCTCATTACCATTATCTCCTGTTGCCATCATGTATTCAAGATCAGTCCAGGTGCTCATTTAAAAAACAGTGTGAAGGACGCATACCAGAAGTGTAATGGTGTTCACCAGAAACTGATAAAACTGTGCACTAGCACAAATACACACTTGTTTCCCTTTGTACATCACAATCAATATGAAAAGTGTGCACATGGACACATTTGCCCATGCCTTTCGCCCACAACTAACCATAAATAGTCAATGCAAAAGCCCACAACAATAATGATGTGCATGTTGTTTGCTCATTTCAGTTTCTGAACATTAATCTCCACAATAATAAACACAATGCCGTGTGTAGTCCTGCTGTGTCCATCCATGCATGGTGATGCACTCAAATTATTGTTTCTATGTTGCCACATTCAAGTAGTAATTAGTGACGTTGCCTCCCGGATGTTTACTATGCAGTAGGCATTATTGTGTTTAGAGTGTGGCTATTGTCTTGCTCACAATTGTCCCGCTTATTCACTGTGTGAAGTTTTTTATACAAGTGATATCAAAACATATTGTATTCCTGTGTCTTTGTGGTACCTGCATGGCTAGATTTTCTCTGTATAAAGTGTCACGTGCATGTGACCTGTATAGTAGCACACTGGAAGTTAATATCCAGGAAAAACAAACCAGACTCCAAAATCCTGCCACCTGACACATCCGAGCATCATCCTGGCATTTCAGCAGTGTTCACAGCTGACCGACCAACCCAATGTGAGCCCTATACAGTCAGACATTCTCCTTGGAGACAGTGCATTGCATTAGTGTTTCAATAATATATAGACATGATAAATTACAGATTAATTGATTGATTAAGATGTGCGTTGGCTTGTAGCTTTTAAATGATGATTCACTACAAGCGCAAACATTTGCTGGCTTGAATGTTTATGATAAAGTGGATCTATAATTAACATTTGATTTGAAGTTAAATTAAATGTCTGAGGGGGATCATGATACAATCTGGCTGCAATTCACCACCTCAACAAGTGCATCACCAATTTCCTGTCTCCAAAATGTTCGTACACCTGGGTCAGATGTGCACATTCTCCTGTCAAGTTTGTTTTTATAAATCTCAACTTTTTTGTAGGAAGCTCCATTTTGTGCATATGCAATGATTATAAATGAGGCCCCAGGTCTTTTAGGAATTAAGTAATTTATACAAAATGACTTGCCTCAGTCAGTGCTTCGTGTGAACAGAATGAGACCAGAATTAAACATGAGAGTCATTATTTAAGTGAACTGAATAACAGTAATAATAATGTTAGGGGAAAACAGTTTTTTCACATCAAATCCTCATTAATCTTTCCACACAGATTTGCAGGTGCAGCTGTCACCATGTTAGGGAGTGGAGTGGGTGTGTATCTGTGATCTTACTGGATCGCTGCTTACTTCCTACACACAGTTTTCATCCCCCAAACACACACAGTATGTGCTGTTTTACAACTGTGTCCTCCTCTCTCTTTTTTTCCTTTTTTTTATAGAATAGAAATGCAGCATGAAATTAGTCGAAGTGCAATCACTAAATGAGTGCATTTGCTATTAACAATACTGGTATATATGTTTTGACACATACAGAAGACACTGCAGTGAGGATTTAGATTCCTAAAGAGGTTGAAGATCTGTGTGAAGATGGCATGTTTTCTAATCACCTACATGGCTTAGATAAACATTGTTTCTCCTAAATACTGATAAAGATATAGCCAATATGTTCTACTTCAGAGGTTCCTCAAAAAGTCAGAAAGAACGGAATTGACTATAAGGTTCAAAGGTGATGTCACTCAGTAAATTAATATTGCTATAACCTATTGAGAGTAATATGTGTTCTACTGTTGGACATGAGCACAGCTTTCTCTCTCTCAGGGAGCTGTAACGACTACAAGTTTAGTCAGTCTCTCTCAGAGTCAGATCCACTATGCCAGGCCACTTCAAACCTCCATCACTCCCTGTGCCACTCTTGAATCTTAACAATGTGGCAGTTTAATAAACCTGGCTCTCTGTTGTTACCCCCTTGCAATTTGATAAGCCAAAAAGTAGCATCCAGAGAAAGTATGTCTTAATTTTTTGTACAGATATGCACATAATTATAGTACTGCTGTAATTTCCAGACAGTTAAAAGGATGCACACTACTATGTGTCTGGCTGTGGTTCTTATTAATAATTGATTAATTAATTAATTAACAATTAACATACAAAAACACATTTTTCAGTAGGGAACAAGGCAGCTCAATAAAGCTGAAAACATCCACCATGCTTGATCCCCAATCTCATACCATGAGGTTTTACCAAGATATTTAACACTGAAGTTGCAGTTAAGCCAACAGAGCAGGTAGGGATAAAACGCAGTTGACTTTGTCAATAATCCCGTTTACAGTCAGCAACTTGAAGGCAGACAAATCAATGTGGATATCAATGTGGAGGGGTGGAATTATGAAGGGGAAGTGTACTAGTCGTTAGATACTGTATACACTGTAAGCCTAGTTCAAGGTCACTGTTGATTTAGTGATCAATGTTGAACAAAAATATGCTGCTGCAACTCAGGCTTATCCATTGTGGTGCTTTAGACAGCAGATAAATAGAAACTACTCCAGGCAAGAGCACTGGAGGAGATGTGAAACGTGACAAACTCTAACAAAGGACTGAACTGACCCTTGTCTTTCACCAACATAATAGTTCCATTTCATTAAAGCAAGTTGTTCACCTCTCCTTTCTCTGCCTCCATGTGAACAACAAGATTACAATAGAAGACATCTTTGCTGTTCAAACAGTACACCAACAATGTATGGTGTTTGATTGGGAAACATTTTCTTCAAATAACATGCTTTGTGTGTGTGTGTGTGTGTGTGTGTGTGTGTGTGTGTGTGTGTGTACTTCTTGATGTCAAGAAGTTATCAGAGCGATTCTTGTGCAGGGCTGCTGGTGAAGCGTTGTCACTCTTAGGCACCAACATGCGCAACAATCACGACAGCAAGTGATGTTACTTGTAGTTTATTATATATGTATTATACAGAAAATGTTTTTTTTTTAAAGATTTTATTGGTATAGATGCCTTTATTCATCAGTAGATCGACAGGAAACATGGGAGAGAGAGGGGGGGGTGACATGCAGCAAAGGACCTCTGATCGGGATTCGAACCGGGGTCGGCTGTGTATATGGCATGCACTCTAACCACTCAACCACCTGCACGCCCACAGAAAATGTTCTAAATAAAGATGAAGGCAAATATCAATACAAAAGAAAAAGCTAAAAAAATAATAATATACATAATATTGAGAAGTGTTACAGTATGGCTCAGTGCTGATATGAACAACTTTCTGTGTAATGTGAGAGAATTAACAGTTAAAGTTAAGTTGTAATCACACATAATACAAGTCCAATCATATTTCATGTATTTACAGGTCTGATGGTTTGATTGCATCATCCTTTTTCTTTTTTTTTCAAAACTCAGAGGAGATGATGTTAGGATTAATAGCTTTTCATTTGAAGGGTCATTTCTGGTGAGAGGGCAAAATGACTGAGGCTGAATGAGGTTTTATTCACAGAGACAGAGTTAAGTCCCACGCGGCTGAGAGCAGTAAGACCTGGCATAATAGATGAGACATGATCTCACCTAGTGGGAGATTTAGCAACACTGGTATTAATAATGGAGAACTTTAGGGACTGTGGGTTGTGTGGGAGGCCACATAGGCCAAGGGAAAAGCATGCAACACATCCATATTTCATTAGGACAGTCCATTTCATATTTAATACTAGCTGAGCTACAACTCATGGCAAAGTAGATACTACGAAAACATATATTATTAGAATAGGTACTGATACTATTCCGGGAACTTCCTTTAGAGCCCCAACCAGTAATCATTTGAATACATAAACTCACACACATTGTTGAAGTTTGGGAGTTAAAGGTCAGGTTCACAATTGTTTTAAGTTAATCTTGAAACAATAGTCAGGTGCCCAAATATACACTGAAGTAGGTGTTTCTTGCCACAATCACTTCCCCTGTCCATTAGAAGATAATTTCAAGCTTCAGTCATTCAAATCACTGGAATCATCAAAATCCCTCTTTTTGTTACTAAAGCCTACTTCCAACATGGAAACACTGTCTCAGGAAACACAAAGAGGGAATGTGATGCTAAAAGACTGTAAATGTGGCAGATATCCACTTGATATGACTATCAGACTGCTGTAGCCTCATATAAGCTTCAGAAAAATGTTTACACAACATTACAGTTAAAATCACTTATATTGAAAGCATATTTGAACATGATATGTTAATAGTCAGTTTTAACAGGAGAATGGAAAACCTCTTACTATGTCAATAGAACACAGTTTTTTTATGAGACTTGAAAAATTGTAAATCTATCCTTGTTTGTTCCCTTTCTAAAGACAAAATGCCAGCTGTGATAAAGAAGTCTGAGCTTGAACAAAGACATAAAGTAACATGAGCTTCAAACTCTGCAGAAATGAAGTAATCAAACCAAATGGAGTCCAGAACCAGCCCCCAGCACTTTAATTACATAAGCTCTTTCTTATGAGGACAATGGTTTCAAGAAGACAATAATAAGCTCTAATTTGATTTTCTAGTAGAATCAATTGAAAGTAAATTAGCTACTGTTGCTTCTTGAATTACAAATGTAAATGACGACACAATCCTGCTTCAGTTTCCCCCTGATATTCCCCCTTTGTGAATGAGTAATAATATACACTGTTCTGTTGCAAAGCTTTATTGCCACTAGAGAGGTCTACATTATGTAAAGAAGCTTCAGAAGGTCTGTGTTTTATACGGAGAGGGGAGAAGTGGGAGTCTCTGGGTATTATCTAATTAATAATGGTGACTGGAGCCTGGCAGCAAAGCATGAACATTCAAATGAGCCTAAGAGAGAGACATCTGTCAAATAACACAGGGAAATGATTAAATATGTCACCTCTTCCCTCTGTCCTTACTCGTCTTTTTGTCTGTCCATCATCTCATTCTGTCTAGATGAATCTCTCCAAAGCTGAGCTGTGTTCATGACCTTTATAACCCCTAACCTTAATTATGTCCAAATGTATAAACGTTATGTATTGGAGTTGATGTGCAAATTCCAGATATCACTGCATTATAAAATATACTGTAAGTTTGCTTGTCAAATACAATTAAGTTTGCTGTTTATTTTTTCTATGAATTAAAAGTCAAGCTGTGAAAAAGAAAACAAAACAATGGATGGATATGCTATCTGCCAAAAGCACAGAGCAGTTACTATTTGATCTTTAAAGAGTCTTAGTGCCTGTGAATGAATGCAGTCACCATATGTAAATTATAAAAGAAAGTCAGTACAACTGATAGTGGTACTTGTTAAATTTAAATACTTAGAGCTGTAGAAAAGTGGAGCAGAGAATGAGAAGACTACACTTTGTCAGTATTCACTGCAAAAGAGGCTGTTTCCATGGGAAAGTGATTTCAGCTCCATTACTTGTCATTCCTGTTGCCACTTTGTCATAAACACACACACAGACTCACAATACTGAAGGTTATGTGTAAACATCTTCCAGTCAAGTATAAAGTGGACTATCATTCTTTACCAGCCAAGTGTGACCTCTGCTTTTGAAAAAAAAAATAGAATTAAAAAAATTACTTTCAAGGTATTTTCCCATAACATTTCTGCAAATGTCAAATCAATTTAAAGAAACTGCCAAGACGGCACTTGCATCCTTGAGTGATGACTATCTGTCATGACCTCCATGTACTGCAGTAGAAGTGTCTGTACCATACTTTCACCTAATGAGTGTTTGTTCACTAAAAATACTTTCTTTGTTTCTTTCAAAAATTGATGATTTAACTTCAATGTTACCAATATTTAAGCATTTCTCTGTGATTACAAATATTACAGAAATAATCATGGCCACTTTAATTGATTCATAATTCATGTATTACCTGAAAATCAGTGAATCCATACACACACACACACACACACACACACACACACACACACACACACACACACACTGTTGGGGACTTAATGATGTCAACATCATGAGAGCTGTCGATGATAACGACACTGTTCAATGCTGGTCAGCCCTCTAGCTGGTAAATATCAGCCTTTACCATCCCTATTGATATGTTATACATGAAATGTGACATTTGCATATGACCCCACCTAAATCTATATCCCCTTGCTTCATACAAGCAATACAGTGACATTTGAAAGGACAGACAAAATATTAGCACTGCAGCACTCTACTTACTCATTGTAGGTGGATCTTTGGCATGCTTGGCACAACTGTTCATACTAAACATGAGTTTTCACCTCTTTGCGGGAGTGCAACACATGGTGAAACAATGAAGAGACTGTTCAAGCTGGGCTGCCACTAGAGGTACACATATACAGGTAGACCGTGTCTGCCCACTTCTGAGCAGGGGGATTCACTGTATACACACTTAAAAATATCTAACCAGAATCAAACATGTTACAGTCTTTTGCAGAATTTGTGTGAGAGACAACACCACTAATTATTAAATACACAATGAAAAAGAAAAGAATCATTCAGTACAAAGAGATGATAATATAAAACTAGGTAGATTCACGTGTGCGGCATATTGGATGGACAGAGAGGTCAGGCTGCAGCATACTTCCTGCCCTGGCCTTTCTGACAGCAATTAGATGATTTTCAAATGGAGCTGTTAGGATTTAGATCTTATTCAAATGTCATAGTAACAGACAGCTGCAGAACTGGCTGGAAATCTGTCAATTTACCAACAGATGAAAAAGCACTAAACCTCAAAATGGACACTTTTAGTCGAACACATTAATCACTTCTGCAGCGTTTTTTGCGAGAAAAAAAAATTGACTTTCAGAAAGAGACATCTTCAGTTCTAGCAGAATTTATCACTATAATTCAATTTCATGAGGAGAAAAAGTGAAATTTTCTTCCCCCATCTTGCCAACAGCATCATTAGGAGCAATACAGTAAGAAAATTGGACAGCAGTTAAAATCCATCTCAGATTAAATTTACAACAGTTCTGCCCCAATCAGGTTACATCTTTCAAACACAGAGCAACAAGTAGGAGAGGGGCTCTGTGCAACAACATCATCCTCTCATCACTGTCCAATTAGAGAGCAATCAGTGGTCCCTTAATCTGATTCTAAAGTCTCTTTCTTATTAGACTGCATAAGAGAGTAGATGTGATGGTAGCTGGTGAGACACAGCTACACTAGAGGGAACATTTACTGTGAGGTAGGAATGAGATGAAAGATGTGAAAGACAGAAATTAGAGAAATACATTTAGGCAGAGATATTTTAAACCTCAGGACTCCATCTTTGTGTCTCGATGGTGTGTGATCGCCTCAGGGAAGGCAGCCACTGTGTCAGTAATAGAAATGTGAAGCATTTGGCTGAAGAGTTAAGAGCAGGACTTTGGATTTGGCAGATCCTATTTTATTGGTTCACACACATCAGCACATTGGAAGATTTAAACTGCGGCAAAGTGCCAACCTCTACCTACTAACACAGTGTGTATTACAACGTAAGGTCCCAAAATCCACTAATGTTACCTCGACAATGACAAGTCGACAGACATCCATATCAGTGAAAATTGCCTGAGTCAGCAGTCTGGATCTGTTAAAGGGCTGTTACTGTGAAGAATTCTGAGTCTTTTTGTCTCTCTACTGTCTCAGCTGTTCGATATACAGCAACACAATCAAGTCTGTCCTTATTGGCACTTTGCATTTTGCTGACCTGTATATGCCTCAAGGAAAAACAAAACCAGAAAGTTTCACAATTCTCTCCAAATATAAATCCAAGTGTATGGACTGGAGCTCTTAAAGTTGAAGTGCTTTTAATTGGCCCTTTAAGGCAAGCAGGTATACATAGAAGAGCAGCAACTTCATTTTTTAAATAGATACAGACTTGATATCAATACAAATCAACTGATCAAATACTAATAGCACTATTACAGTGTCACCAAAGTGAGCTGTGTTTTTAATCACTAATAGGATCAGTCAACTTTGAAAAATCAGATTTAAATGACGTCATCACACACTTCAAAAACCCTCCTTGTAAACTCTTAGTTGAGGAAATCAGTGCATTTGTTAAGTCCTATGTCACACTGTAACTAAGGACCCAGTTATGAATCTGGGCTATTTTAAACCACCTGAATATCAGAGAGAACACACAAATTACAACCATTTCACCAATAACATTTAATTTGAGTTAAATATTGATATAAAAACATCAGATGCCAATAGACTGTTTCTTTTGATGTCTCCATTATTTCTGCTGCCATGTTAATCATCACCATCATTTGCAATACAATATAAAAATTCACTCCATTCAGAGATAATTGCACAAATTAAATGCTCTAATTGCTTAATATTAGGAGTATGCCGATTAAAACGTGACAATATTTCTCGTAGAAGTGAATGCTGGTCTCGCAAAGCAATATCCAGGGGGCCCACCAAAAGACAATTTTCAAGTATGTTGTTCTACTTGGGTATTTATGTGATACAGGATTTGTGCAATTGCCTTTTATTTATGTGTTTTTATTAGCAATATGTGATAATTTGATTCTTTATTTATATTATATATTTATATTTATATACTAGAATTGCTTGTATAATTCACTTTTTAGTATTTGTGATTGTATCTAACTTTTGTATTTATGGTTGTTATTTCCATTCATACCAAAATGATCTATCTATAAAATGTATATCTATATGGGGAAACCTTTTACAGTAGCTACTGCATACTGAATCATTACAAGACATTTCAAAATACACCTGCTTTATTTGCATTTTGTGAATTTCAAATGAAAGAACAGTTTTCTTAAAAATAGTCTCTTGTCTCGTCTCGATATCGTGAACCCAATATCGTGTCTCGTCTCGTGAGCTGAGTGTATCATCACACCCCTACTTAGTATCCTTTATGATGATGTCACCCTGTCTCTGCTAGTATGTGAAAATGAGTTAATGACTATGAAACACCCTTTGCCATTATAATGGGGTCCAACACATTTGACCTGACAAATTATAATCTGCTGATTAAATTGACTGTTTTTATATTATGCTTTTATCCATAGCATTTTACAGTTTGCCTCTTGTTCACACATGCACACACTTGGTTTCATAGTCATAGGATGAATACTTCCATCTTCCTCCTGCGATTAATCAATGAGTAGAATAGCATTTCCATATTTTGTGCTAAGCCTTTATTTCAGAAATGACATTGTGGGTGTATATGTATGACCTTACACATATTCACATGTAGACAGAACACACTGCACATACGATTTTTACACATGGACTAAAATGTGTCAGCTGGCATTTTCAGCTCTACTGGGAGATTGGGCTGTGGCAAACAACACTGCAACACACACACTCTGAATAAGTAAGTAGTCTGTGCTTCTTGAAACCCACTCAGAGATACACAGCTAGCACACTGGGTACAATATATAACAGCTTTTGAAAAGGAAATACACCCTGCTCATCAGAAGAGACTGTACCACCATGCTGTGCACCAGTGTTGTAGCAATGGTTTGAAATATGATCCTCAGCTTGTATACACATCCTCAGCTTGCATACACATTGTACGCCCACTCTCCCAATATAGCACCCATTCCCCTTTTTACAGCACCCATTTCTCTCTTTATTGCACTCATTCTTTAGCATCCAGTCTTCCAGTTGAGGCCAATGGGAGTCCTTCCAGAAAGATTCATTCCTCTAGCTGCCCACAAAAAATGTGTTTTGCTGTCTACAGGAGGCTCAAATGGTCAGCTATTTTTTTCTTTGCTGGTTTGACTAGAATTTTGACAGACATTTAAAAAAAACAACTACAAAACATGTTTTTGAGGTGAAGGACTCTGAAGCTGTGACTCAGATGTTTGTCTGTATCATCTTATTTCAACCCAAAACCAAAACTAGTGTAGAGCTGAGGTCTCTATTTATGCTTTGATTTTACTGTTGTTTTACTTTTGAGACCCCTGCTGTTGTGTCCTCAAGCAAGGCATCAAACCTTATAGCATTAGTAAACATCCAACTGAGTAAATTAAAATACATATATACACTACCGGTCAAAAGTTTTAGAACACCACAATTTGTCCAGTTTTTTATTGAAATTCAGTTCAAGCGTTCAAGTCCAATGAATAGCTTGAAATGGTACAAAGGTAAGTGGTGAACTGCCACTGGTTAAAAAAAGGTAAAGTTACCCAAAATTGAAAATTATACAAAAACACTTGTAAGTCTTTCCTACGGAGATATTGCGAAGAAAGTCAAGGTGTCAGTGAGTACAGTTTCCTTCAATAAAAAAATGGAAAAATGGGGGTGTTCTAAAACTTTTGACTGGTAGCGTATATATGTTTTAAAATTCAGACTGTGGTGAGCAGCCTCAGGTAGGAAGCTCAGAAAAAAACCAAAACACATTCTATAAATCATTAAAATATCAGGAGCGACTAGACTGTCCAAATTATATTTTTGGTTGTTATGTTGGTTCTGAAATGATGATGCCATCCTCATTTGTAATGGATTCATCATTTTGTAATTTGTAAGTCCACTGTGCAAGTGTGATACTGAGGACAGTAATAGAAACAATACCAAGCTGAGTTCCATTTTCAAATTGTGAATTCGTGGCTACTGCATTGATGGGTATCCTAACACAACCTAAAAAAACATGCCTGTGTCTTATTGATCAATTCTGACTTTTTCCCCCTCCACCTTATCATTTGATACAATGTGTCTGAGTCAAATTGGATAATAACAATAATAATAATAATAATAATAATAATAATAATAATAATAATAATAATAATAATAATAATAATAATAATAATAATAATAATAATAATAATGATGATGATAATACAGCCATCACCCAGCAAGCAATTGGGTGGCCATCCTGTTGTGTGTGGGTATATTGGTAGATAGAATAATTAAGGTTAAACTTTGAGTGTTCAAAGTAGAGCCACATTTTTTGTTATTAATTAATTTGCTAAATAACTGCTTAAACTTATTAAATGATTGAATTTCGACTGAAAAAATAAATATAAAAGTTGTTCATTTTGGAGAGAAAAAAACTGTGAAAATTCAGCACTGCACTACAGGTTGTGTTTATCCGACAGATTTCACTCCATATTTTTTGTGCTGCGCTTGTGACTACAGCAATGCAACATCTGATCACCATAAAGTGAGAGCAAAACAAAAGCTAAACTATATTCATAATTTCTCATCTTCGTTGCAAGAATCCATCTCTCCTTTTGATCTCCAGAGCAGAACTCCCAGTGGGATTAAAAGTTTGTGTTTGACTGCAGGAAAGAACAAACACCTTTCAGCAGTTGTATGTTGTTCCTTTTATGTGTAGAAAAATGTGAAGGTTTTCTCTGCTCAGGCGTTGACTTGACATTCAAAACTAAAAGTCAGTGCTCACATCAGTAGACGATCAAGGGTGGGCGCATATTCCGTCCTTATTAACTAACCCATGCCCTTTTCCCACTTCTACCTTTCCCACCGGTTTTCTCTGTTGGTCTGTTGCTGTCATTGTTAATGTTTACAGTCCCTGTGAATATCAAAGTCAAACTCTGTGTTCTCATAGGCTGAACTAACAGAGAGAGGCACAAATACAGCACAAAATGAACAAAACAAGTTTGAGCATTACAGAGATGAACAGCGCAGGAGATATTAAAGACATTGTAAGATTGTGAGATATTAAATACAAATATTTGAATCCACACCTTTGGAACCTAGTTTTACACCAGATTTTAATTAGACTCATCTTTCACCTTTTTCTCATCTATGAAAAAAATGTTTAAAAAAAAGTCTAGTCTCTTTAAATCAAGTCTTCTTTCTCTTTGGTTCTTCTGCAGAAGCTGGAAGTGAAAAACCTTGAAACTGAGGTTTAAGTCTCTGCGGGATATTCACATCATTTATTCATCTGTTTGTGTGCACAGCTTGACAGCCACACTCATTTGTTTTCCCTGAGGCCATTTTAAATGCTTCTCAGTAGGAAGAAAGTATCTAGTGACCAATACAGGCTGTTCTGCTTACTGTGGCTGTAATCCCATCTGGTCTATATTTTCAGTCTCACCGTGACTTTGAGAGAATCTGCTGCCAAAACTCTTGCTGTCTTCGAGAAATATTTATTTACAAAGACGTGGGGATGCATAAGATGTTGATGATCAGTATGAATGACATGCTATGGTTAATGTCATGACAACACATGTAGTTAAACCAAGAGTTATGTGTTTACTGACTTCCCAGTGTGGATAGTGTGCTTTTTGAATTATTATGTATATGAGCGCCTATATACAATGTGTGTTTTGGGACTGTTACTCAGTGTGTTTCTCAGCATGAGGGCTGGTCTCAGAAAAAGCAGCATCATTAAGTTGCTTGACAGCATCCATCTGCATCCATCATGCAGTGAAAAATACATTATGTGTTCTCTCCCACGCACACGTAAACACACCTTCTCTCCAAAGCAATATCTAATGACTTCATCTCTACTAGTTCACCATTTTCTCCTTCTGCCCCTCTCCCCTCTCCCCTATCCACTATCAAAATTATTTTAGTCACTAAATGATTCAATCACACATCTGACTACTCTGAATCTACAGGATGTAGACCACACATAAACATTTTTTTTCTCCTTTTTTTTGGCAGAAGATCAATTGTGACCAGAAGCAAGTTTTCAGCCAGTAATGGCACAAGAACTCCAACCAGCAAAGTTACTTTACACTGAGGAAAGACAGTTAACCAAGGACACTTCATCTGCTCACACATTTATTACAGGAATCTGTGAAGCAGCACAAATAGGCTCTGACCCTCACGCTGTCAGACAGGAAGAGTGCAGAGAAGCAAGTGACCTCTGGGTTTATACTCCATACCATCCCCGGCTCTAACGAGACACTCAGCATCTGGAGCTGTAAACACTCATGCAAGACTGGATTAAAATCACACAAGGTTTGGTGGTTTTATGGTCTGCTGTAGAGAACTGGTGTTTAATGGTTTAATAAACACTAAAAATGCCAAATGGACAGTGGACAAGCTACAAACAGTAGAAGTATCTGCATGTAAACATTAAATGAATATCGGCAGTGATGCCCAGGTTTGAAGCATGTGTTTTGGTGTATTTCTGTATGAGACCAGTTGTATTATTTATTCTTTATGTTACCTTTGATGGTTCTAAACAATAAATGTTAATAAGGACAGACCCTGGGAGAAGCACTGGCATCTGCTTTAAATTAAAGATTAAAAAGAAGGAAACACTGTTTTTGAGCTTTTTAATTAACTACAGAAGGCAGATGATGTGGAGTATTTGCATATTATATACAAGAAATGTCATGAATTTCTATTGTTTGACCAACAACTCTGAATATGATAAGTGACATATCACACCAACCATTGTATGATACATGGCAGGGCACAAAATGATGATGAATGAACGTTTGTATGCCAGAGTGATCTCCCTCTCAGTACCACAGAGCTGATACTGGATGTTCAGAGTTCCTGTGCCCAATGAATCTACTGCAGTTCAAAAAGAGTCTGGTTGATCTCTTTGAAGAAAGTCAGTAATCTATGCGCTCAGATATGTGGTGTTTTCTCCCATTAAATCCTGGAATACTGTTACTATTATTGTACATTAAATAGCCTGAACACTCCATTAAATGTTGATGCACAGATTGAGCACAATAACTAAACCCACTGTGAGCAGATGACAGCTTTGACTCATCAGTAGAAAACAGTTTCTGATGTGTAACCAATGTGAGAATCATTTTAGTTCATAAAAGCAAAACAGACAGTTCTGCACTCTTGTCACTGTAGGGGAAAACAAGTCCTCCTCATTAAATTCACTCATTAGAGAGGAAGTTAGCATTAACTCTACAAAGTGCAGTGCACTCATGTCTTCCACTTAAAATTCAGTTAAAAGCTCCTGACTTCCAGGTGCCTTAATTTACAATTATAATGGCAGCTCACTGTGTGTCTGTCCCTAAGAAAAACTGTGGATGTTAGTGTGAGAAGTAACCATTATGTCTGACTGTAAAAAAATTGGAAATGTTTTGTTTTAATTTCTAAGGAGAGATGATGAGAAGCTCAGCTTTGCAGTTACAATCTGCCATTTTGTCAGTGCAAAAATATCAAATAGTGACAGCTTAACTTATTATTATTTATATAGTTTCTGATATTGAAAGGGATAGCTTAGACTGACAGTTAAAAAACATAATTTAAGTGTGTTGTTATCCTTTAAATGGTAAAAACTGTGGCAGAAATAAGAATGGTGTTGTGATAATGACACGCTCATGCATTCAGATAATTAGGTCAACTTGAAATGTGGTGATCTAAGTGTCAAGTCCAAATCCTTCTTAAAATTATACAGAATGATTAAATCCTGATTCAAAAAAAGTATAAAATCACAATTTGAAATAAGACAGGTAGTGTGATGCCTCTGGATGGTGCACAAACAGATCACCACTTAGGAGCAAATCATTAGACTGAGCACATTACTTTTCCCTAATTAGTTTGGGTTCACCACACAATACTGTATTTCTGTCTGTATCCAAACAACATCTGGCTCCTCTGAAGTGCTTCTAGGTTTGCTGATGGCACACAGCTTGATGAGGCTGAAGTCAATACTGTGTCTGCAGTATTTCATTTTGAGAGAATGGAGAGGGTGTAATAATTTCCCCTGATTACTTTATTATCCTTTCCAATGTTCTTTGTCTATGTGGCAACTGTCAGACAAATACAACCACAACATAAAATATATTACAATTAAAGACACATATTTAACAACTAAGTGCTCCACAACATCATCAACAATCAAGAATGAAATACAACAAAATGCAAGTGACACACCTCATATCATCAGGATTTGTTATAGAGCTATAATGGTAGGTATAATGAATCTCTGTCTGGGCTAACCCTAACCCTAAGTCTGCAAAGGTCGTATCCTGTACCTCCATCCTGATGATGAACAAGTTGTCTTCACCATACAGAGGGTGTGATATATCAGTGAGGATTGCCCGCCCTTTACCCGCCACACAGGATTTACAACAAAGTGTCAGTGTTACTAATCTTGTTGAGTTTGTTCTTGTTAACTACAGACAAATTCCAATCAATGAAGCACAAAGTTAGATTACTCTCCACAATTGAATGATGATATCTGTCATGTCCAAAATGTCAATGCTTCCACATGAAGTATAATCATTATAATCATAAACTGTAAATGCTGTGTTTAAATCCCATGACAGTTTTACCTCAATTACTATAGACATTTACAACTTTGATACAGTCATCATTAATTAATTGTTTCATCTTGAGTGACCAACAAACACTGAATCATCAGAAAATGAAACATTTAAAACATCAGATGAGTTAGCCCTAAATGCATTTGTATGGAGAGTGAATAGCACTGAAGAGAGTCTAGTAATAATCAGGGAGGACACTTAATGTATCTAGTGTGATCTATCAGTCAAAAAAGGACCACCCATCTAATGATTCTGGTATTCACCTCTAACTACAGCAGCACAGCATTTCTATTAAAATATGCAGTCTTATAGTATTACATGCAGAGGAGAAATCTATACAATACATACAAAAGATGTCTTGTGTGTTCCTCCCCTTTGTATATGCAAATTGCAGTGGGCCAAGTTTGCTTTGCACCTGACTGAAAATACAATCAAGCACTATTCTCTCAAGACTCTTCATTATAATAGATGTTAAGGCTACTGGACATCTGAACAACTGGACCAATCATCTAAGGCCTGTGGTTTTGATGATTGTGGGACAGGCAATAAAAGATTCCCAAGCTCTGGGAACACAGTCTGTATTAATGAGATCAGAAACAAGTGACTGCCATCAAAACTAAGCTCTTCCCTATACTCCTTCACCCTACCCAATTAATCTAGCTGGACCAGCTGCCTTTCTTCTGTTAATCCTTTTAAAAGTTTGACAGACTTCCTCCGCTGTTATGATAACTTCCTGACCAGGGCTAAGTTATTGCCTAATTAGATTCCACTCAGTGTTGAAATCTGATGTGCCAAACCTACCATAGGATTTATTTAATTCATTTGCAACCATCACATCATCCCTGTGATTACCTACAAGTGATTTTCCTCCTTTCCTGTCCAATCGTTGTGTCATTTGCCCGCCTTAAATTGTTCTCCCTCATTTTTCCTTTCCATCTTCTGCTAATATTGTTCTTTACACCTAATGACAATTTGCCCAATATCATTCTGCATGACTCTGACCTGCCTACTATTACCCTGCTGAAAGGCTGACTTTTCTTCCTCAGTGCTGCTTTAAATTCTCCATTATTCATGTTTTATCAGTTGGGGAAATCTTAATACATTTTGTTGGTATAGCACTGTTACCATAACACACTTCTATCCATAAAGATGTCCTGTGATGTACAGTCAAAACATCCCCTCGCAGTCTACTGATTCATCATTCCATGTCTGGATGGTGCTCAACTCAGGCTTGCTGGTTTTAAGCAGCTATTAATTGAGAGCGGCTAAGTGGATAGCATCGTCTGAGTCACTTAGTGCAGGTTTTGGATAACCACTATATGTATTCTTTATGTTATCCCTCTCTCTCTCTGTCTCTCCTCAATCCTCAAGTGGCACAGATAATATACTGATGGAAGTGGGGCAATACATGTTTTGTACAACAGCAATTGAAATCTCCCAATACAAATTTAGAGGCATCAGCAGCAGCGTTTCTAACCTAAACTCAATATCATATATCTGCAGCAGGCTGAACATTCGCTCTCGGGTGAATATAGACAACAGTGATAAATAACTGTCCAAACTTCCTGTGGGGAGGTAGAAGGCTCTAAATGACTAGGACAGAAGTTCAATATACTCAGAGCAGTATGACTCTCAAAGTGTGTAGTTCTTGCACCATATATTATTTACATTGATATACACACATACTGTACCACCTGCTTTTCTCCCCTATCACTATGATTGTGATCCATTGTCGAATGGTGACTTAACACTGTGGCACAAACTGAGGAATTATCAATTTTATCCTTTAGCAATGTTTCAATAAAACACATCACTGTCTGTAGAGGGGGCCTGCTACCACAGACCCTGACCCTCAATTGCACCCATCTTTGCCGACTTGCTTGTGAATACATCTCCTTGCTGCAGATGTATTCGCTCCTCTCCTGCACTCTCTTGGCAGTCGTCATAGTGCCTCAACTTCCAAAGTTGTTCCCAACTATACCGAAAAATGCCAATGAGTGTGGAAGTGTGCTCAGCTGTGGAAATGTGCTCTCCTGTTTTTAAAGCTCATGTCGGAGACAGAGAAAGCAGCTGGAAAACAAACATCAGCCAGCACATGTGAGCTATTAGATACATCTTTAGTGCTTCCGATGTGTTTCAGGGATTGGAAAATCCATGACCAGTAGTTGGTGTCACACTCTGATTACGCAAAGAAACAAACAAGCAAACAAACATATCTGACGTGCCGTAGACACCCGTTGCCACTGTGCAGCACAAGGAGGTTGGTTGTTTTTTTTCTCATCTTGTTCTTATCAAGATAAGAATAAATTGGATGAGTTAAGAAGCTGTTTTATTTTCCAGTAGGATCAAAAATTCCTTGACTGTATGTGGACACATCAATGGTACAGATCTGTTTCACCCTGTCTCAGCCCACATTACACAGTTTAATAGAGGGTTTTTTTGCTATTTCAAAATGTCTGTTCTATCACTACAAAGGTCAGTTTTAATATGTTGCTTCTTTAGAAGGAAATAACAACCCTTAAATATGCAGAGCTAAATACATGCAGTGCCGGGAAGAAGAGATATGACAAGACTACAGCGTCTCTGGTTCAGATCATATTTGAAGTCTGTTCTGTCATTAAAGTTCACTCCACAGGGAGCTTTTCCATCTCGCTATTGCTGTTATGCAGCTAAATCACTGCCTTTCTAATAAAGTAAGTACAATTCATATTGCAGGACCCTGTTAGCAGTTCCCTCATGTGGATGAGCTTCCTTCTGATCTTGTGTCACAGCCTCAGGAAATCACACAGCTTTGAACAGTCTGTTTGACCCGTGCATGTTAACATCGCTGAGTACGCTGCCTGCATCCGCATTTCATTCACATGTCAGGAGAGCAGACTGTTTGTTGTTATCGTCTAGCTCAGCTGAAATCCATACAATTAATAAAACACTCTACCATTGACCTCTCTGCTTAAGTAGAGGCGGGTGGATAAACAGGTGTTTGTGTTTGTAAAATTAGTGTAAGCCTTGATAAGCTATCAGTAGTAGTTTATATTACCTCAAATCCCAAAATGACCAACATGAAAACCTTTGAAAACATATTGTATGAGATGTATACATTAAGAGTTGAATAAAATAAGAGATAACTGAACCATAACTTTCAACATGTCATAATCCTACTACAACAAATAATGATCCTTCCTCTCCCTGATTAGTATCAGGATGAGATGTACAGCATGAGATGTGTCTGATGCATGTGTTAAAAAAAGCAGATTGTGGTAGCAACCAAGGTTGTATTGATCAAGTTTCGTTAGTTTCAAACTTACAACCTGTGTGTACCGATGATGCTGAGCACACAGTGATGCTTCACCTCATCAACATGCACACACACGGATGGTAACACTTTAGAGCTCCCTTTGATGTCAGAACAAGTTTGACTTTGTGAGAACAGCGTAATGGCCTGTCTCCCTCCATCTGTATCCACAAACAGAAGGGCTCTAAAGTCACTAACTTGACCACCCGGCGAAACAGAGCATACAAACACACTCAAATATTAACTCTCACACCTCATCAGTATAAGAACTCAGAACCCATGTGTTTACCTGTATTTTAGGATCCACAGAAGAAGATGTGAGATGGAGGAGATCATGGATCAGGAGACAGGAGCCCAAAGACATAGAAGAAAAAGGACAAAAATATAGTTTAAAAAGCAGCTTAAAGCCATTGATGTACATAAATATACACTGAGTTTATGTTACAAAATGAATATAGGTGTGGTAAAATAAAGAGACATGTTGACTTGTTTGGCTCATGAGAGAACTAATTATTTTTGAGGTTTTGTCTCTAAAAAAGGCTGACAGTTCTATAGCTCAAACCAGATTTACCTGAATGTTAAGCAATGAAAAGTGTTCTTATATATTCATTGCAATAATGTTGGGAAAATGTTCACTCTTCAATGTACTGCCGGGTTATATTTTACATCCACTCTGAGATATGATGACATAGTGCCAGATTTTTACTTTCCCCATCAGCACTCTGCTTTCCCACACTATCTTTTAAGATGACAGCTGTAACTGCTTTTCCAAAGTGTGCAGCGCATATTCTAACTTCCAGAGGTGCAATAATATCAAAAGGCCTCTTTGACGTTATCACCATCATCTACTGAGCGAGAAACAGAAAGAGATCCAGTGCAGCAATTTTATGCTGATGGCTCAGCTCAACATGGAAAAAAAAGACAGAAGTGATCAGAGATAGGGACATTCAGAGCAGACAAAATTTCAGCGTGGATGCAAACAACTTAAAAAACTGTTACCTGTAAAATTCACATTTAGTCACAAATTAAGTATCTATAAAATTTATATTTTAACCGTTTCTGCTTCTGTTCAGCCAATTCAGCTGCTGGAATCTGTCACTAGGTGTCCTTTGTTATCGCATAATTAGCTGATTCTTTCTAGAGGAAGAGAAGCTGACAGGATCTAGTCTATGCCAGGCTGAGTTAGTGTGTCTGCCAGCACTGCTTGGCATGGCAGCATGAGAGAGGCTGGCCTGTGGTCAGGCCTGAGATGAGGTGAAGAGGGCTCGGTCATATTAGCAGAGAGAGCCTGAATAGTTTGATGCTTAACGCTCAGTGGGAGAGTGGAAACCAACATAAAGTGGAACTCTGTATGATAGTAGTAGTATATTGTCTAAGTGCAAACATTACTTGCCATATTCAGACCTGGCACAACCTTGCAGAGGTGTGTTCATTTGTATTCAGTAAAACACTAAAAGTCCATTCACAGCTGTGTGATGAGCAAGTGGCCATCTATGCTGACCCGCGACACTGATTGGTCAGGCATCTCAGAGACAGAGACTGATTGTAACAGCAAAAGAAATACATGTACATCAGTGTTCATGAATTTATGGATGAATCTGGGTGTGTAGAGGGTGGAATCTGAGGCTGACCCACATGCACACATATCCAGGTAGATTATTATACAGGGGAACAAAGAAAGGGAACATTGCCTTCAGGGGTGCACATGGTTTTATATAAAATATTTTTTTAGACACGCCATTTTCGGCTTTTGTGCATACATATACTTTTAGTATGGACCCTATGCACTATTTTTAAATGAGACTCCTAATCAGTCTGATCACTGGCTGTGATTGGCCACTGCAGCATGAAGTCAGGTTCTCCAAAAGTTGATTCTGGTTCAATTTTCTCGCTATAGGCTGCTAACAGCCTTCACCGCTGCTATTTAAACACATAACCTCCATTCCATTCCAATGAATGTCTGATGTGATGTGAATTTAGCTTATTTTTTTTCTCTGTGGAGCAGTTGTGTCACTTTTCTGTTTCAGAAAGATGAACTAAAATTCGATGTGTCAAAGAACCCTTTCAATAAAGGGATGGACATTTCTCACAGAAAAAAAAACTACTGGAAAGTTCAGAAGTTGAAAAAAGAGAAAGTGAAAAAAAGAGGCAGACAGGAAAGAACACATTATTCATCACAACCCACGAATGACTGAGTACTGATGGGAAAAAAAAACTCTTGAAACTTGCAGTGTGAAGGAGAGAGAACAAAGTGATGAACTGAGACTGAAATCACTACTGACTAAAATGTCTCTACTATGTTTTTTTTTTCTCCCGACAGCACATGATGTCTCTATCTGTATTGTGAAAAATGTGTAGGCGTGAGGCTTCAGAGGATCTTTCTCCATCTGTATGAAAGAGCAAAAATCTAAATGCATCAGAATTGGTGGAGAGAACTTTAAAACTTGTCAGGATGACATTAGATGCAGATAGAGAGAATCAAACTCATTACTGCTAACTAACCAATTAGTACAGAGAGTCTGAACAGTCAGTAGGCTACAGTATGTACCTGTATCTGATTCTTCAAACCTCTCTCTTAACTAGCCAGCAGGCACAGCTCACTTTTTGTCACTGAAAATGTTCCATTTACAGGTTTTAGTGAATGTGAGGGGGCTTATTATGGACTAGGGAGAACACAAAGACCTTTCATAGTCATTTCTGCCATCAGCCGGCAGATAAACTCTAATCAGAAAGCCTCTTCACATCATTCTGAAAAAAAGATGCGGCTCAGTTCAGCCTCTACAGCTCTTAAGGGAAGCCATTTAAATACTGCTGTTACTGTGCTTTAGTGGCAACAGAACAGATTAAAATTAAAACTTCATGCATGTATTATGGTTATTATTTGTTTTTCTTTTGCATGACAATGAATTGGGACAATTTAGCACAATTATAGAATATTGTTTCACTCGATTTTAAATTTTTATAGAAGCGAAAGAGAGAGAGGGAGAGGCTGTCATGGTCAGGTCAATATTAACTTGCTTTAAGGTTCCTCAAATAACTAATACAAGAACAGTGTTTGTTATGAAGGCTTATAATGTAACTGAGTTAAAAAGAGATAGACAAAATGATTCCCCGAGTCCTACTGTATTTGATTTTTTGCTGAGCTTGCACCCTGCAAACTCCAGCGGACTCCTGCAGAGTCAGATAATCTCTCTGGGGGGTGTACAGTCAGACAAGGAGCTAATATCCTAACAGACTTAAAGAAAAAAATATTTGTTATGATTATGTGGGGCGAAGCGACAAATACTAGTAATTCAAAGTTATTAACACACATAATGGGATATGCCAAAAGTTGGTTACGCCCAGTATTAATTGATGTACTGACCTATCATTGGACCCTATGGTGGGTAATATCATAAATAAATCTACTTCCTAAATCCTGATATTGCCCAAATAAAAAGCAGAGACTGGGCATCCTCATCTGTACATTGCATGTACTTAGACTACATTTGCTTGCACTAAAGACTGTTTCATCAGAATGCCATGACCACACATTAGTCTAGCTCCAATCCGCTATCTTACACTACTAGTCTTACAAGTTACTAGGTATACCTAATGCACCTTTAGGCTGTTCTGTAATCCTGCCCTCACCCAAGCAAAGAGCAGATACTCAGCTGCTTAGTCAATCCTTATATCTTGTGTGCTATGCTAAGCTACACTGACTGACCCACCCTGCTATAAACAATTGTATTTGCATTGTCTTATAGTAACTGGACAGTCATTTTTGAGTGCAAAGTTACACATAATCCACAGTTAAATATGATTTTAAAGGAGGAAATCAGGAAGAAAGATAAACACTGTCACATTTCAACTAGTGATCTGACTTAACAGCCAACAACATTTTCTAACAAACATCATCCTGGCCATCAAAACCACCTCAGCTCTGTTTGCATGTTACGCACTACTGTCAAGTGAAGATATTGTTTGTTTAATGTCTTCCACTAAAAGTTTTGATCTTATCCCCTGTTAATATCAGTCAAAACAGAGCAGGTTTTCTGTCAGTGGAGGGCTAAACCAATAAAATAATGAGATAAGAGAATAAACAGTCTATGATTGACTCTCAGTAATACCAAAGCTGTGAGTTTGTTGGTTATTCCAATGATCTTCTGAACATTCAGTTCATCCAGCAGCACTGATTGAAGATCAGTTCTTCTGTTCTGACTAACATATCTTGAGTGTAGACTGTGTTCTTCTTTTCTGATCCAGCTGGTAATGTGTCTCCCATATTGTACTGATGTGGTTGTGAAGGGATAAAAAACTGCATGTGCATGTTATATTTAGTCATCTCTTTTCATTTTGAATTGCTTGTTGCTTTTAGTCTGTTGTGAGGTGTGCTTTTAAACAGTTAATGAACTGTGGTGAGGCTGGGAGCGCCACAACCACCCCCTGCACTGACCCAATTACCTGATGAGCAACTGGTGCGGGGATGCACCACACAATTAAGATAGACTTTTCGTGGGACAGAGCAAAAGGAGAGAGCAGGGGGCATGTGGGTTGCAGCAGACGTAGGAGAGAGCAGTCATCAGAGAAGCGGTCCTCCTGGGAGCCAGTAGCCAGCACAGAACTATGAGAAGTTGCAGTGAGGAGACGTGAAGCAGCTAGTGTCCGCCAACGCTATTTCACTCAGGCTCGGGTTGGTAGTGAGATATCTGCTGCACTTTTACTCTCCTGTTTGGTTTTTAACTCTGCTCCCCTGATTGTTTTTTTTCAAACCTGTAAGCCTTTCCAGAGTCCTAGGCTCTGCCAATTCCTAGGTGGCATTGTCAGATCATTTAATTTTAAGTACAGCCCACTTTTAGTTGCTGGGCCTTGCCACATAGTGACTGTTGAGAAGATCAGAGCAGTGTTTGCTTAATTTAAACAAAGATCATAAAATAATGTGAGACTAAGATGATTTGAAAAAAACAAAGGGGAAAGATTTAAGATAGTGTTCAAACAGATGAAGCGGCTCCTCTGTGGTCACGTTCATTTTTCTAACTAAAACTACTTGGTAATAGTAGTCCTTCAGCACAACTTATATCAGTCTACCCCAGATATGCATTTAGTTACTGCTGCTTCAGTCTTCAAAAGAATATCCAACCACCACATAATGGGAGACCAGGTGTTTACATTTCAGCTCAGCTATAATCCTGTCAACACTAAATGGCAATGAAACTGAATTAACTGAATTTTCTGAAATTATCATGACAATTTACTGTAGCAGGTCTAGACATAGAAAATTATAGCTCATACTTGTTCCTGTTCAGGCTAAATTACACACTGAGTTTTTTGTTAGGTTGAGAAATTTTGGCAGGAACATTCTCTATTATGTGTGTCAATTAACACACATTTAGAAGTCAACCAGAGAAATAAGGGGAAAGATTGAGGTTTCTTTTAAAACCATCATCAGGTACTCTAGCTCAATACTGTATCTGTAACAAAAACAGAATGTGATGGAGTTTGAGGTTTTTCCTGACAAAATCAAATGTTTCTGCTGCTGTTTTCTTCTCGACAAGAAGTTTACAAGAAAAGTTAAAAGAAATGCTGAAGTCTGTTCCTTGTTTTTTCTCTCTTTTCACTCAGAGAGGTCTTGACTCTGGATAATTTATGAAAATGGTGCCAGAAATGGTTTACTCTTTGTTTTGAAAGGTTCCAGTTAAAGGTTAGAAAGTGTGTTCAGTCTGCTAAATGCCACTTGGCAAGCAGCCAGTCAGTCAGCTAATGCATGTGGTGCTTGTAAAATGTCTGTTTAAAAATATGCACCAACTACTCAAGCAGTTCCTGGTAATTATCATGTATGAAAATGTATGTGTGGATTAGATCATACTGTCTGATGTCCAAGAAAGCTGTGAAATTGTTCAGTAGGAGTACAAATTAAATTATATCTAAAGCATCAATAAGTATGTGTTCTGAGTTTTTCACACCACAGAATAATGTGTTATTAATTTGACTGATTCAAATAATCAAGTATTTAAAATTTGGTGGAATGGTGGAAAAACAGCAACGCCCCTATAGCGGTACCGAGCTGTTACATCCTCAGGGCTACAACAACGGTGAACAACAGTTTAACAGCCTAACTCTATAATTCAGAATTACTTACTTTGCAGTCTTTTCACATATTTTCAGCAATTATTTTCTTACATGTATAACATTTCTCAAAAGAAATCGAGTCTCCTTTACAAAAACCTAAAACAGGCATTTTCAGAATGAGACCTTGACTGAAGTACAATTAAGCTGCCATTCAATCACTACAGGTCTGATGGAGCATTTGTTCCTGACCAGCAAGATAATGTGTGCTGAACAGCAGGGACCAATGCTTTACATTCACTGCCTTATGAAAGTGTTAAGCTAAGCCACATTCCTCTGATATTCATAGGTAATTAAATTGACCTCCAGTGGTGAACTCAAATGGATCATACAGTATTTGCTCCTAGCCTTGTATTTATCGGTGCCAAGAGGAGATATATATATATTTTTTTAATTGTTAAGCCATTTAAAGAATGTGATTTGCTGCTTGATGTCAAACAGATCTTATCATCTTCTGGTCTTGCTTGCGCCAATGTGTTTTTATGACCCTCCATGGGGGCAGGTGTTGCAAATTAGAATAGAATAGATCTTTATTGCCAATGAAATGTTAAAGTGCTCACCAGTCAGTGCATCATTCATTCATTCATTCATAATAAACCATAATAATGAGCTGGGAAAACATGGACCAAAATAACATAGGGGTGTTTTCACACTTGCACTGTTTATTCTGGTTAAATCAAATTCTGGTTCGTTTCACCCCTTGATGTGATTCGTTTGGGTAGGTGTGAACACAGTAATTGAATCCAGATGTGGACCAAAACAACTAACTTGTTTGTGGTGGGAATGTGATCCCACCTTGATCAGACCCACCTCCCAGGTGTACTGGTGTATTTAACATTTGCTAATAACCAGGTGGAGAATAAATTAAAGTTGGACCTGGTCTATCACAACATAGCATTTGGCCAGTGGACCTCCTTCTTTATGTCCTTGCTATTGCCCCAGACACACCTGACCAATGTTGACCAACCATTTTCACATTGCTTGTGGTGCTGCATTTTGGCTCGCTTGTGAAAAAAACCAAACCAAGAGGAAAATGCACAAACTCATCAACTGATTCGGACCACAGCAACAAACTATAGGTTTGAAAATACTCTTAATCTAGTTGTTGTCGCTAAAGACTTAATAAAAACCATGCTATCCACAAAAGTCTGTTTACATTGTTTTATTTTTAAAGATGATTTTGTGGCATGTTTGCCTTCATTAGACAGTTGACTGTACGGGGAGAGGTGAATGCCATGTGACTAAGGTCTCAGGTCACAATCAATCCTGCTCATAACAATAAAATGTATTGCATCCAATTTTCTTAATTAACTCAACCATATGTCTATGTGTAGCTGGAAAACCAAAGCATTAAGCTGTGAGAGGTTAAAGGTTGTGTAGAGCTGTAGGTGGGAGCTGTATGTGTTGATTCATTTGACTTGATGACATCTCCAACATAGTATGTCTTGTATGTTTGATTGCCGTTGTCGTCTCACTGAAAACACTAATAGAGACCCGAGGGAGGAGCAGAAGTAAAGAGAATGCAGAAGTATATAATAAGACAATTACTGACAGTAATAAACTTTACTCATACAAACTCATGAGTGGCTCATACAGACACTGTGTTTAAAATGTTGTTTTACTTCAGTTACTTCACTTTCTGAATGGTGTAATAATTCATGTAGTTCCATATGTACTATGCAGATCCACTTGTATAAATGAATGAAAACAAACATCAGAAGTGAAATTAATCTGAAGTGAAGTTTTACACAATCAGAGTGACTTCATTAAAACTCTACAATCATCTTTATTGTACAGATCAATAGCAGAGTACCTGAGGTCTGGCAGAGCGGACAGGACGGGCCAGAAGGAGGAAGATAAGAAACAAAGATCAAACACCAAGCAGTGATTCTGTCAGAATAAAACGTCTTCAGTGTAGAGATATCATCAACACACTTCAATCTTTGCTTATCATCTCTATTTTCAAAAATATCAGCTTCAGATCAAAGCCAATGATACACTGAATATGATAAAAGAAGTACAAAGGGATGTTGGCTGTTAAAAGAGAAAATTATCTTCTTTGTGTGTGGCTTGGTGTTGTCTGATGTATCCTTCATAAAAGGAACCACTTAAAAATTTAAATTAAGTTTCTCTTCCTGTATTCAAATGTTCTGTCTTACTCTCTGGAGGAAAAAAAACAACCTTATTAAACAGCATGTCACCTCAGCTCATGCAGGTCTGTGCTGTCTGTCACCTTCTGTATGCTGGACATGAATGTAGAGAATAGCATATTTATGAAATCCTAGGCTCAACTGAAAACCAGAAGAAAAATGAAGAAAAACGTGAAGGTCTGTTGTCTGAAAACAAACATACAGTCTCCACACAAAGTGAATAAGGAGGAATACCAATGTGTTCAAGTGATCCTTTCATGATTCAAGATAATTATATACTCTGATAACGTGGAGTTAATGAAAGTGCACAAACTTTGATAGGAGTTGATGTTTTTGTCACTGAAACACGAAATACAGTAAGAGAGTATAAGAATGTTTCGGTTTTGCTGTATGTGCCTTAACCATTGCCTTCAATTTGTTCATGAAACTGTGACAAAGACCTCAATGAGGTCAAAGTGCTGATAAAAAATAGTATTTAAGTGAATATGGTTCTGCCATCGTCCTTCTGCCAGGAAACATTTCTAACTTTTCACCCTATGTCGTTTATCACTGATATACTCTCTGACTCACTGCCACTCATTTCTTGCACATTGGTAAAGAGTCTTTGTATTCAATGCAGTGTGTTGGAGTTAATCACAATATGTACAGTTATTTAGCCCTGGATGTTATTTGAGCTGCTTTCAAGGCCAAGAGAAACATACAATCATTATGATTTCCACATAAATAACAGACAGCGGTACAATGACATACAGTACATAGTATTGATCAGTTAAATGGTTATATAAGAATACAGAATGGTAACTGGAAGTAACTTGGAACTTGTATATGTTTTGAGCCATTATGATGTCTATAGAGCCACATGACTTATTGTTACTGGTATAACGATAGTTCTGTTCGGCAAATGTTTGGCAAGCCACACAATGGTTATGTCAATCACATGGTGTCCTCATGGTCAGCTTCATTTAACAGACAATTTGTGATATGCAAGAGCTGTCTGCTAGAGACTGTAAAAGAAGGAGAGAGGAAGAGGTGTGTTCAAATAGCTATAAAATGATACTACTGCTCAATGCTTATCATTTGGCACCTTGAAAATTGGTTTCATTCTGCAAAGTGATTGTTAACAACCCAGTGATTTAAGATACAAATACACACTATCTGCACAAACAGCCCTCTCATAAACTAAAGTGATTATATCTCTCATTGCCAGAATATTCATTCTGTCCCACTTTACAAAGAAATCAATCCTTAACCTTAGAAACAAAACGAGGCCGTGGAGCTCAAATCTCACAATGTGATCTTAATTTTTAATGGTGACCTACACTGAATAAATCTGACCTCTGTTTTTATTTGAAACAAATTGACGTTCAAGGTTACTGGCCATAAAAATCGAAGTTCAAAATAACGGAAATTAAACTAAAATCAATGATGTCTGCAAAAAAAGAAAACTTAAATTCCTGAGGTATTTCAGTGTGATGTGTGAAGTAAAAACATGGTCAGCTATGTTTCTATATTATATCTTAGTTAAGAAAAAAGACATGGACTACTTAAATGTCAAACACTAATTTGCAATTTAACACATAGAAGGCATTCATTGTAACTAAGGATTTCAAACAACTTCATGTTATGTGCTTGACACTAGACTACAATGGCATCCACTGGTGTTATACTGTTCTAATGTGGATGTAAAATATGTTGTGATATCTTCAGACATGAATTTGGTCTTCTGGCAGATAAGAAACAACATGCACCATTGTGCTGCAAGTAAGTTCGGACAAAACAAACACTTGGTATGTGTTGAACTGACTTTAGGTTTCGTGCTGTTCATGCTATTCAGAAAACACTGTGACTCCACAATACATGCTGTGCACCACATTGCTCTAACAATATGATACAATATGATACAGCACTGTGTTCTGAGTAAACAGCACCATTGTCATTGATTTAATTAGTCTCTGTCTCTTTGATGTCCTCTTATGTGTCTGCTCTATTTTTTATCTTTCGCTCATCCTCTGTTTTTGTCCTCTATCTATAATCACTCTTCTTCTGTCCTGCATTTTATGTTAATCTCTCATCTGTTGTAATCTGCCATCCTTTTAAACAAAACAACAGAAGACAATAAAAAACACTGTGTCCGTGCTGAAAAGATTATCTCTTCTGGTAGAATAGCAGATTGAAAGGTCTTGTAAATGTTTTATATGACAGACATTGAAATCATTTGGAAACATGTGGTGTGTGCATGTGGTTTTGCATCTGTATGCACGATTGTGCATGTTCATCTTCTCTCTCTATGAGCAGACTTTTGTAGGAAAGGATCTGCTGTTGTCTCCCTCCACTGCTATGTGAGTTGTGTCTAGGCTCCAAGTCCAACTGTATGCTTCTCTCTTTACAGGTTTGTTTCATCGATTCTTATCAGTGAAACAAACCTGCAGTAGCTACTACACTACATTACATCTCTTTAATTTGATGCTGCGTGTCCACAGAAACTCAGGAAAGGAATTTAATGTGGTTCAGTGCTGAGCTTGATATCTGTCTCTGAGGCTGAGGATGAGGAGGTAACTCCAAGAGTCCGGGTGTAGTATAATTATTTATATGACAGTATTGTGTTAAATGTCTGACATATAGCTTAACTATTGTAAGATTGTACAATATAGATAGATTAATAGATATTAATAATATAGATTAATACTAGAGTATTTTAGGGCTTTTGGCGCTGTGAAGCAGACAAGTAAAGCAGACAAGGCAAGCAGGCAGAGCATACTTATACATTAATATTCAAATTGCAGTGATATAAACATAGGGCAAAAGTTTATGTTCTTATTAAAATGCTAAATATTATTCCTCACGTATTTTATGAGAAGCAAAGGTACAATTCAGCTCAGTTTCTATAACCCTCAGTCCACACATTCATTTAAAAAAAGACATCATTTCAAGTAAGTATTGTACCCCAGATGCCTCTATGGGAGGACTGATTTTAAGAAATATGAATCACCCGCAATCCACAGTGACAGAGACTACATATATCCACAGTTAGATGATTCACCAGTAAATCTAAACCCTATACAGATAAGTTCTGCAGTTGAACCTCAGTGATATGATCAAACAAACCATTCTGTGTTCTTTAAATATCATAGTTATTGTAGTGCATTGTATTTTAGTGTAGTATAGTAGTGATAACTGTTCATTCTATTTTTCTGTACTTTGTTTTTATTATTATTATTGTGTTTTTTGGTTTTTAATTGTATGTTTTAATGTTTCCCATTTTTACTATTATTGGGTTTTATTTTACTTTTTTAAATTGTATGTTTTTATTTAAAGCACATTGTGTTGCCCCTGTGTATGAAATGTGCTATATAAATAAAGCTTGCCGTTCAATGTACAGTAAGATTGTGCCAAAACATTCTTTGCAACTAACTTCAGAATCACTTAAATGATCTCCCTTAAACTGATTTGCAAAACATGTCATTAAAAACATGTTCCCAGTGAAGGTCTTGTGGAGATGTCTTCAGTGAGAGTCTTGAAGAAGTTGTGTGAGGAGCGGTTGTGAGTATCTCTCAGTTCAGTGTGAAATCAAGAGGCGTACAGCTGGAGCTCAGCACTCCTCCTCTGAGACAGAGATAACCCAGCAGCAAGAGAGGTGCTCCCTGCTGAAGAGGCATATCTTCACCCTCCTATTGTCTAATGGGATTATCAATTCAGCTGCTTTTGGATAGGAATCATATTATTTCAGCGTAGAGTATAGAGCAGATATATTTCACTGTGCTAAAATATATGTTTCAACAAAGGGAACACATGTTGAGAATCAAATTGCTCAGATGGAGGAAAATTTGAATATATATTATATATTATACAATATATTATCAAGTCAGTCAATCATCTGGAATATATGAAATATGCAACTACAACAGTAAAGTATGTAGACAGTGTTAAAATGACTGATATGATGTCTAAACACACTGACAACCACATACAGGGCAGATAGTTGTGGAGGGAGATGGATCATGTATCAGAAACAGCATGATGAGTGAGTCTCTTGTCCTTGGGTGGAAAGGGAGAAGTTGTATTCTCATGCTAACCAAAATCTTAAAGGAAGTGGAAATGTGTGTTCTGTGTGTTCATAAACACACAGATGGAGATGAGTGGTGAAACCTGGGCAGAACTAGTGAAGGGGGGGCTCAGCTTGTCTCTTCCTCTGAGGCTGTGAACACATACCAGATGGGTATAGAGAAAGTTGATCTGTGATCTCTGTAGCAGGTGGTCTCATGGTAAAGAAAGTAAATGGAGCAATGCAAAGAAAAACTAAATATAGTAAACGTGGACGCAGCAAAGAATAAGATGAAAACACATGAAGCAGGAAGTAAAAATAGAATAAAACAGTAGTGGAACAAAGTGACTCTTACAAATGAAACATGGCTTACAACACTTATTTCTCTCTGTGCAGAGACAAATCTCCAATGACTGTTTGACCCTCAGACATTATCCCTCCAGTGAACCAGATCCCAACTACAGATGAGCCTCACTGACCAAAATTGAGCGCCAATCCCAACATAACACACATAGTAAAACTCACTAGATGAATTTATTTAAGAACTTAGAGGAATTCTAACTGGATACACTGCACATAAATAACAATAAGCACTACATAAAATGTTGAAAATGTTGAATTGTCAAGTTACATTGAACTGTGTCAGAACTAAAAGAGAGAAAACACACTCAAAAACGTCACACTGAGCAGGAAACAAATGACCTGATTCTAATTATATATCATCCCAGTAAAGAAAAAAAGAGTTAAATCTTCTTCTCTTGATTCCAGGATCTGTCATGTCACCTGCTTTCATACCAATGCATTCACACAAATTCTTCAGTAAGCCTCTTTGATACTTTAGTATTAAAATATATTTCCTTCCAAGATCCCCTCCTTTTTATTGTGTATTTCAGTGATACCTGATACAGCACTCCAAATCCTGCTGATTTATTTTAAAATCCCAATCAAACAGTTGCAATGACTTGTTCTTCTTTTGTACAAGAGACAGACAGAAGGAGACGGAAATCAAATCAAAGAGCCACCGGTAACATGCTGTGTGTGTGTGTGTGTGTGTGTGTGTGTGTGTGTGTGTGTGTGTGTGTGTGTACTTCTTACTCTGCCTTCTCAACTCATGTATCTCACGAGGCCCCTGTCACTCATTAGAAAGGCATGGCATAACAAATTAAATGCAGATTGAAACAAATCCTCACTGTGTGAGTTCTGAACTATAACATTCATTGTAGATTCACATTTAGAACTCTGTTACAACATCCTGAGTGAAAGGTTGCATTCATATTTTGGAGGCTTATTATTTTCCTGGCATGTAGTCTCACAATCACTTCATTGTGATAACAGAAAATAGCAAATCATTCATGTTTTTATTTTTTATTTTTTAGATAACAAACACGTTATTTCGATACAGGAACTGAGTTGCAGCTTCATAAATTGGATGTGAAGAACTGGCTCAATCTGTGAATACACAACTGTAATTAGAAGAATATTATGTGGTAAAAACATGCACGTTACCCCCAAGATGAACTGAATTTTTATACTTCCCTTGACATTTTCAACTGGCAATATCATCTGGTCAAAAAAACAGTTCACTATGGGAAACATTACACTCACTGAGTATAAGCATGTTAGCACTCTCATTATTTTAACATGCAGACATTTGCACTCAATCCACCACTGTGCCCAAGAACAAGCTCACAGAGATGCTGGCAGAGGATGCAGGCTTTTAGTCTTGTTATAAAAAAAAATCAAATTTGTGATGGAATAATTATCATACAACAAAATCTCAGTACTGGGTGATGCTTTTCAGTCAGTTCATCTAAAGGACAAGTCTCCAAAAATTGAGCTTCACACCCATTGACCCATTAGGAATCAGGAATATTACAATTACACTTTTCTTGCTGCAGGCCTTCCAAGCATACACTCCTACACACTAACCACAGAAGTACATATGGCCAATGTTTCATTATTGTGGTCAGTGTGTGTGGTCATGCTAAAATAAACAAACACACAAACAAGATGATGCCGTATTATCTGCACCCACAACAAAAGCTGCTGATTAACAAGTTGTCAGATTGCAATAAGGATGAGTGTGGAGCTCAGTGAGAGCTTTCAGTAGCCAATTCATTAATTCTGGTCTTAGATGATGTTCAAGCTCATATGAACACAAATAGACTGTACAGCAACAGTAAATGTGACAGAATCAGGCATGATTAATGTAGTTTAACTAACCTGACTCACAGTGATCACTGCTGGTCTGACATTTCTGCCCTGTGCTCATAACCAAGACCCTCCAAGCAATCAGAGATTAATGAGCAGTTCTCTTTCTGAAATTGAGAAAAGCTCAGACATCTGGTGTGAGATGGAGACAACATAGCCTGAACAACTTTTACCACAGACGCAGCTGGTAAAAGATCACAAAACACAGAAAGAAGAGAAAGAAAGCATTGTACCCTGACCACTACATCACTGTCCTAACCAACTCCAGTAAATTGTACTTTTTTCCCTACATGACTATAACCTGAATTATAGAGACTGCATAACTCTGAAAGACACAAGAATATTTGAGAATATATTTTTTTAAAAAGACAAACATAAAGACTATATGAGATGTCTAACAATGTACCCACTGATGGATTAATGGCTTTATCAGTCATATAGCAAAGAACAGCAGGGAGAGCAAGTCTGACATTTTACTCAGATATAAAAAAAATATGCTTCAGGCCTAAAGAGCTATATCTCTCAGTCCCAACACCCATAGGCCCCTTCCCAAGATGTTATGACACAGTCTGTCAGCAGGCCAATTATGAGCTTATTAATGTCAGATTAAAGTGTGAATGTTCAGTGATCCCATGAAAGCTGCAGGGTGAGGAAATTAAAGCTGCTTCAGAGGTGGAATTAGAGAAGGGATCACTGACTTTGGGGTAAAGATTGGGAGTAAACAAGGAGCTACAATTAGTAAAACACTTGGAAATAACCCCAGAACAACGACTGAATAGAATAATTGTATCATGCCTTGGGGGAAACCCTGGTGCAACATGAAAATGAGACTTCCTTCTTCTCAGCTCCCAAGAAGCACCAGCTACAAGGGATTTTACAGCTCTTAAATGTTTATTTCATACTTGTGACTTCAGGGTGGGTTAACGGCAAAACAACAAACACAAGGGGAATAAATCAACCAGAAATTACCAATTCACACAGCAAGAAACAACAACGCAAATCACTGGCCCACTGTAACTCTAATTGAAAGGTTCTTTAGGTAAAAATCAGAAACCCCATTATCATCAGTGAGACCATCAGCCATTGAATGAGCTGTAGCATCCTGTTGCTCACATGTGTGTGTGCTTGCATTATGATAGTGCAAGCAAGTAGCAGCATGTTGGCTAGCTAATTGTGTTTTGCATCATGTTTCAGCAAAACTCTCTCTCACCTCAGTTCAAGTGATGTACACAACAGGGTTTTTTAATACCCACCTGAACCGTTATGAGCGTTTGCCCAACCTGTAAAAAATAAGGCAACCCAAACTCAACCTGACCAGTTAACCAACTGTGTTCTAAACACTGGTTGGCTCAGTGAGCTGTGGCCAGGAGAGAGGATAGGCATGAGGAAGCACACAAAAATGTCAGAGAAAAACTCACCCAAATCCTTCACACAGACATCAGTTCACAGGCTGATAGGGGCAACTGAGAAAGTCAGGGAAGGACACATTCCTTTAACCTCTTAAGAATCCTTTTATAATTCCTGTAAAATTAGCCAATAATGGCTATTTAAGGCATCTAAAATATATTGATTCCTATCTCTTCAAGTGAGATGTACTGTGTCAATCAGAAGAAAGTTTCAGTGTAAGAAATGTTTCAACCATTTTCCTCACTTTGATTAAAGCTTCATACGGAAGAGGAAAGTTTATCTGTTGATCAGAAGGAAGCTAAATACATCTGGTTACCAAACACAATCCAAATGAATATGTGTTGTGTCTCTCCCAAAAGGTGCTTTAAAAGTTAATTATTCATTCTGAATCTAAGGCAAAACAGCATGGTGGGAACTATATTTTAAATCCTGCTATGAAATGTAGACAATATACATTATGTATAGTGTGAATATTTTAGTTCACTTATAATGCCTCCTTTTTTTACACTTGGAACTTCCAACAGGTATTAATTGGCCTTGCATCCTCTAAAATGTTTTGTTGTACTATAAGTGGCATTTGTAAGCAAGTTGACTGTTACAAATAATGCATATAACTGGACACAATGCAGTTTGTGTATATAATGCAGATGTTCCTCATACACTGGCATTAAAGGAAAATGCATTGGTGAAAAATAATTATTATTTTATATTTCCGACTTGTCACTCATATCCAGTATGTGTTAGACAGCTAACTCCCCTCAACGGTGTGCAAGGTGTGTGTGTGTGTGTGTGTGTGTGTGTGTGTGTGTGTGTGTGTGTGTGTGTGTGTGTGTGTGTGTGTGTGTGTGTGTGTGTGTGTGTGTGTGTGTGTGTGTGTCTGTTAGAGTGAGTGACAGATGGAGCAGCAGAGAACAGAATAGAGTGTGGAGGCTGTAGAAACAGACAGGTGAGGGTTCAGTTTGTGGACTGACAGCTAATTTGTTCACAGTGTGTGAGAGAGAGAGTTAATGTGAGTTCCACTTCACTTATCCACCAACTAATTATCCACAGTCACAGTGAACAGCAGAAACATGGTGGTCATCCAACTGATATTGGAAAGTTGCTCTATTCATTATGTAACAGTTAATCCATTACTGTGAAACAACAGCATCACTGATTCAGCAGTGATACATCGTGTTAGCAAATAGCTGCTTTGACCATCACTGACATTGCTCTAATATTACACTGATAAGTTCCATAACACATTAGATAAACTATGACAAATGTTTCAGCGCTGACACCATCAGGAGTAATGCTTTGGCTCAGAGAAAAGAAACCATTATCTTCATTGCTGGGCTCTTGGCTCTTTGTATTTGAGGAATTAAAAGAGTGGCACTGGGAAATGGAGTCAGTCTCAGGAAGTGAGGGGCATTAATTACATAATCAAGACAAACAATGTCTAATTCACACCATCTCTATTGGCCACTTGACAGTTTAACATGCAGACAAACCAGCTGTTATCCAGTCTCAATGGAATCCAGTAGCTGAAAATGGGATTTGTTGAATTGTTTGTCTAAGGAAAACTCAGAGAAACTGGCAGTTTGTGTCTGGAAAAGAGAGAACCATTGCATTGCCTTCAACACAAGACAAACACTACAAACATAGTTGAAACCAAACTAGTCAAAGTAGCAGAAGAAGGTACAGTCACATAATTCATCACAATTAAGTGAAGAAAACTTTCCTTTGTGAGGAAGCAAAAGTACAAAAAGGTTCCACCAAAGAGCTACACAGTCGTTTAGTCTTTAGAGAGACTTTCTTTTTGTAAAGGTGCTTCTGTGTTTAATAATGAACAGAGAAGCAATGAAGTATTTGAATAATATCTGATTACTGACTTCACTCAACCAACAATCACAGTACCACACATGTTGAGTCAATCGAGTGTTCAAACCTCATTTCATCTAATATAGATATTTTTTAAATGTTTTATTGATGCTTTCAAATGCAGTAAGATCCCTCTGTTCTCTTTGATAGGTCCTTAGTGCAGAGTAGCCAGGCAGGAGCAGAGATTCAGCGGTCACAGGAGCACTGAACATGCAGTGACTGATGTTTGTTTTTATTGTAGAAGTCATGAAATGGAAAACATTTCTGTGTTCTGATTTCCCTCAGCTAACTGAGACTGTCAAAGATCAGCTGCTTGGTCAACCACAGTGTATGAACACTGTTGTTAATTATACATCAATGGGATATTTCAAGTTAGTATTTCATTTTACATTTTGGTATTGGACACATCACTAAACAGGAAACCTGACAGGAGACAAGTTCACAAAGCCTGTGATGCACAGATATATCTAGTCCTAGATTAGCTGCATTAAAATCTGTATCATTCCCCCAATTTAATGAAAAAAAATTTAACAAAATCATATATATTTAAGCTAATATGTGAGTTGATGAAGATTTTATTTTTCTTATTAAAAAATATGAAAGAATGAAGAAAAAATAGGTGAGTGAAAATGTAAATTCAACATATTTAAATCAATGTAGAGCATGAAGAATGAAAGTTGGGCATCCTCGTCTATAATGACAAATGCCTGACAGCCCTTTGGGCACTAAAATGCATGTCAATCACTTGTTCCTTCACTGAACTGTGTCACTTCTACTGGACTGTGTGACAAGCAAAAAAGTTTTAAAGTGAAGTGAAGTGAGGCTAATGCCAAGGTGAGCCGAGCTTATTCTAAAAGTAGACTAGAAAAAAGGCTTCACTTATCACTGCTGACATGGCCATCACATTAAGGAGAAAAAGGGCTTTTATATATTATGCCAAGACATCACATAGAAGCAATGCAAATCACAAAGGGTAAAGCAGCAGAGCAGTCTACACTCGGCAGAATGGATATTTCTTTTAAAACCTTCCTCATTTTCTGGTGTTCCTCCCTGAGGCAGAGTGACTACATACATATGTTCATGCTTCTCTGTTGTATCTATTTCAAGCTGCTGGTCTCTGAAGAAAACACTAGAATAAGGGTTGAATGTCAAACAGCTGACCATGGCTTTTATACAACCACAAATACCACCTAGTGCAAACATCCCCTCATCTATAGTCCCTTTCAGACATGTTATGTTCAGGAACATTTCCTGCATGTGGTCATGTGTGAACGGGAGCAGGGATCAATATTCAGGGAAATCTGTATCACCAATAAAACATTGTAACATTTCATGGAAAATGCTGATCTGGATAAAAGACACTCTGACACGGAGCAAGTGAACCAATCATAAGACTTCTAAAAAGAGGAGATTGCTATTTTCTATGATGTAAAACAGTGTAAATAAAATGTTCACACTCCTTTGTAAATGTTTATTCATATAACTTTAATGGTATTGCTTTCATAAAGCCACATTGATTATTCAAAGCTCCGTCAGATGATGAGTCACGCTCCAGCTGATTATTCAAAAATCTAGAATCTGACGGAGCTTTGAATAATCGATGTGGCTTTATGAAAGCAATACGTTTAGTTACATGAATAAACATTTACAAAAGCGTGTGAATGTTTAATCTAAAATATTTAAACACAACACAAAAATAGCAATTTATCATCTATCCAATCCCTTATAAACATCTGTGCTTGGTGCGACAATATCACAGCATCATTTTCCATTTAACATTATTATTTTATCTTTAACGTCACAATCCAAATCATAGCTTAGTAGCTAACGTTATGGATAAAGGTTTTGGTGAGCATGCATATAGAGAATGGAGATGAGGGGTGTCAGATCCATAGAAAAGAGATAGCAAACTGGTTTGTAATAAAGAAATATAAATTTCTCTCATCACTCTGCTGATTAGTGGAGCTCAGTGGGTGGACATGCTGCTCCAACAGAAACATCTCTAAATGTAGCTCCAGCAGGAGCATTAACTCACTGACGAATAGCTTAAATTGTACACACATTACACTGATGTCAACAGATAACTTTATACTTCTAACTTCATACTCTCTGCTCCAGTCTGGCAACCACAATCACACATAGGCTCTCTCTCTTTCTCTCCCTCAGTCATTCCAGCATTGCCATGGTATGTGTAAAAAGGCACAAGATGGAGTGTTCCTGAATGTTGCTGCAAGTGTGAACAGTGAAAATCACTAGAGGCGCCTGAAATAGTATCCCAGTTATTTGCCAGAAACCTAGAGTTTATATGTCCCTTTCCATTATTTCCTCTTATTCTGGCAGGTCATGCCTCTAATTCCTGGGAGACTGAAGAGTATGTGTGAAACAGCTGAGTCAATTATTTATATATCCATTTGAAAAAGTAACAGTAAGTTACATGAGCTGATGACACATTTACTTGTGTGGTATGTTCCTCTGGTCGTTTTCATGGTTCATGAATAATCCATAAAACTACTTATTTTATATGGTTCTGGACAGTCTCACATGACTTCAGTTGGTTACAACAATTAACATCAATGTGATCATCTTAAGGCATTTTCTTAGTTATACAGCCATGTATTTTGTGCAATATTGTTACTGATTTTTAAAATGATTCATAAGCATCTTCCTGATGTCTCTCTGCAGGAGACAATATCACATCATCTGTCAGAGTTTTGAACTAATGTCTGAATTTGGTGTAAACAACATGTTTAACATCAGGACCATGCTCTGATTTTAACTTCACAGTCTCGGATAAAGAAAACTAACAAAGTAAATCAAATGTTCTTTGGTCCAGAGTCATGCTCCAAATTAAAATGACATTCAAGCTGCCAGATGTGGTGCTATTCTAGTATACAGATATCAGTAAAGGAAAGCATGACGGGACACAAACTGTTAAGATATCAGTATACAATCCACAAATACTGACACTGTTGGACGCAGTCAGTTGCTATGACCTGCAAGATGTAGCCTAGTTTAGACTGATCTTACTGTCAAAGAGGCCAGCAGTGTACATGAGCAGCCAGTGAAATTCCAGCCAGGACTGACACACTACAGGAGGCTCATTTCACCTCCACTGGCAGAGGTCATCTGGGCTCTCCAGTCATTTCACTGGCCACAATTCAAACTGAAAGGACGAAGGGATATAAAGCTGAGGTACATTAAACTACGTTAAAATGTGAATGACCACACTGAGTCAAACTGAGGAGTGATAAGATTGTACAACAAGAAAACATATATACATGTCCTCTGACACACACACACACACACACATAGTAGAAGGTTGAGGTCAAGAATACAGATGAAAGTGTGTGCTGAGTCATGTCGTTGTTAAACTGACTGCAAGGTGTACTGAAGAGAGGACACACACACACACACAAAAGCAGGTTAATCCTGAACTGTGTGTCAGCTGACATTTTCTATTCTAGAGGGAAATGGGATGTGACAGACATTACTGCAGCACACACACTCTGAATAAGAAATCAGGCTCTGCTTCTAGAAACACACTCAAGGTTACAATACATTGTTAATACACGATGAGAGAAAGAAAGAAAGAAAGAAAGACAGAAAGAAAGACAATGCTATTAATAGTGTTTTTATACTTTTTTATATTATTTTTATACTGTGGCTCATTTACTTTCAGAAATACAGATTAAATAAAACAAAACACCTTTTTAGAGGAATTGGTGTAATATTGAGCTACTACATCAGTGTACCAATGAAGATAGGTGAAGACAAGTAATCTATGAAGTAATGGGGAGACAAACAACATATACACTTTAAGATCAGTCAGCAAAGCAGATTAGACCTACAGACCAGCCTACCATTAAATTGCTTATCCAATAAATGAACAGAACACATACGGTTTGTGACTGTATTCATTTGTTATGTAGTTCCAAACCTCCAAACCCAGTGATATTTATGAGACGAGGAGCAATAGAGGATGACATGGGTTTGCTAACTGATCTGTAATTCTTTCATTTACTGATAATTTATAGTGAGATCTTGTTATTAAGCCTTCAAGTCTGGCAAACAACTTAATAGCTTTGGTAAACTTCCAGCTGAGGAGATGATTTTTTGTAATTTTTTTAAAGTTTGGTGAGGCCGTCTGTGTTCACAATACATGACTATTCAGAGAGAGGCTGAACGATAAAGTTAGGATGTTTTTGATATTGAATTTTATGATGTACGAGGACTGATTACCACATAAAAATAACTGGTGAGTTTGCCTCAACCATGCACACATGACCTTTGAATAACCTGCGTGGTTGTTGTTGGCTGACTTTCACAAAACTAGAGCCAAGTGACTTAATTTCCTTTGGAGGCAAAATTTGGCTTCCCACTGTCTTTTCTAGTTTCTACTGCATTAATTATGTTTGTGAGTTAACTACGTTCATTCACAATATCATTTATTAAGACAATAAACACAGCACAAACTAATTAAGTTGCTACTGTTAAATGCTCTGATTCCTCTTCCCATTTATTAGCGTTGTGTGTGTGTGTGTGTGTGTGTGTGTGTGTGTGTGTGTGTGTGTGTGTGTGTGTGTGTGTGTGTGTGTGTGTTGTGTGTGCGTGTGTGTGTGTGTGTGCTGGCACAGAACATTGACAACAATATTGCTGTTTAATAGTGTAATACTGTTTGGTTTAAAGTGGTTGTGGGTTTGAAGACAAGTTTGATAGATTTTACGTTATCCATTTTTTTGTAACCATTCTAATACTTATGAGTTCATTAACACTGTTATGTATTCATTCATTTCCCAGAATGTACAAAAGACTATTCTAATGTTATTTCAGGAAAATATCCACTAGCAGAAACCCCTAACCTGCTGTGTGGGAGGGATGAAGCCTTCAAATACTATAACACTTCAACTCAGATACACAGGTATTCACACTTAAACAAAGGCACACACACAATGAGCATTATGTAAGGAATAACATTATTTCAAAAAAAGCCAGAGTCATACAGTCAAATGCTTGTGATAGGGTTGAACACAGTGGATATACCAGAGAGTCAACTGTAGTGAGCTGGTTGTGATGATTGGCAGCTGGCCTTATTCTGGATATAGTAGTGTTTGAGTCTGTGCTTGAGGCTGAATGTGAGACCAAAGATGCTTTTAAAGGCTTGACATGGTATTTGACCTGGTCTTGCTGTGATACATTCAGTTACACATGTACTTTACAGGAATTTTAGTCATATTGTGTCAGAAAAAAATATAATAAAAAAAGGTGCCTGGATCTAGCAACCAAAACTGAAAACGAAAGACTACTGGTTAATATTTTGTACATTTTTCATCTAATTGTCTTATCACTTAGAACAATCTCTCAATTTAAGGACAATTTCTATTCACTAATATACTAACACTGTACTTCAGGGGTTTTCCAAGTCTGAAAAAGTGACCCCCCCCCCCCTCCCCATCTCCTCTCTCCCGCCCTGATAAAATCAAGACAACTTCCCTTTTTCTAACCTTTCTCTGGCAGCTGATGAAATATGAGCTGACAGCCACTTTTGCCTTCCAGAGAGACAGGGCTATTAGTTGTCTGTGTGTCCCAATGGAGGCCCTCTAACCCTGTACAAATAAACCTACAGGTCCTGGAGGAGAAGACCGGTATCAGTGCAAATATCTTATGTCCCCTGGTATCTGATGGTCAGATAAAATGACCCTCAGAGATATATTTCAAAAAACATCACACAAAAAGCATCTTTACAACCTCATAGCTATTACTAGTCACACATATACCTCTTTCAACTTCACTAGTGAACATTAAAAAGCTCTGGTGACCTCTGGGTTTATACTCCTTCAGCTCTAACAAGACACTGAGCATGTGAGGCAAACCTTTATCTACTGTATAAACTAATGTTAGAGGCTGGAGACACTTAGAGGAACTGTGGGAGACTGTAAAATCCATAAATGCGTAATAAAGTCACAGTGGGTTGAATTCTTAAGTTTTACTGTCTGATAGGGAGAACTCATATTCATACTAATGACTTTAAATGAACAAAAATAAAATACTGAGTAGAAATTACTTTGAATATGCCTGTTTGCATTATATGTGAATGTAACTGATGACTTACTATATGCAAGAAAATAGCTCCAATCCTGTACTGTACTGTGTAGTCAAAGTAGTTCAGCACTTAAATGTAAAGCGTAACCTGTTCTGATTTCCCACATGTGAAGGGTTCCGCATCAGCAGGCCCATTAGTGGTGAGATAATTGATTTCTAATTAGATTTACTATCTGGAAATTGCCCACTGAGAGGAGCTGATACCCTACACAAAGATGTCAGGTCACAGGTAACCTTAAAAATGTAATGAACAATCTTACTCAACCAGGTGTGTGTATGTACAGTAGGTGTATGTGTAAGGTGAAAATAACTGTGTGTGTGAATGTGTTTTAAATCTGCTTTAACAGTATATTCTATCTATTGAAACAGCAATGACTGAGAATTAGGACACAGTCATGTGGTTGTGAAGAGTGAATGAGTGAATATATGTATACAAGTTTACAGTGAAAAAGGCTGGGCTAAAGCTGAGGTACAACCCATTTTTAACCATGAATTATCAACAAATTTTAAAAAAGGAGAAACAAGACAGAAATTACTAAATACCACAAGACTCACATCATCTGACAGCAATACAATCCTGCTGTCACAGCCAGAGACTGCTCATCGTTTATATGCAAATGTGAAGATCAATTATTTAGCACTTAGTATACTGCCTCACTTCAAAAGCAAAATGGATTTGTGTTGATAACAGAAAATCAATCCAATATGTTCTTACTAGAGTCATCATGAAGCCATTATAACATCAGTGTGGGGTGAATGGTGAGTTGGGAACACGGAGTCAGTAAATGATACAACCAATCTGGCCATAATGGTGTAATTGTGGCTATAACAATAAAACATGTTAGAGGTGTTACAGTGTTACTGTCCATGGATCCTTTACACCAACAAGACAAACTTGCCAGCTCTGTAAGTCCCTTAAAAGCCTTCAACACAAACCAGCCTGGACAATAAGGCTTACAGCAGATCAGGATCTCTATTTATCAAGCATCTCTGAGTCAATCCCAGAAATCACACTGAAATTTAAACAAGGACTACAAATCCTTCTACCTCACAGTAGGAGCGGAGAGTTATTACTGGAGCTTTCAGTCACTCTGAGCAAGGACTAGAAGTCATTCAGGTCATGGTACATTGTGCAGCAGGAGGAATCAATACAATAAAAAAAAAGCATGACGTCTTTCTCTCAATGTCATCACATAAAATATGGATGTTAATATACATTCAGGTCTCACCTATCTAACTGACAAATATTTTTTTCAAGTGCATGTGCTCCATTAATCCAGTCAGCTAAAAATATTCACAGTTTCACAGTAAACATAATTACTCAAGCTGCTGCTCCACACAGACCTGAAGGCATTTGGAGCAGACACATAATTACATTCATCAAAGGCCAAATGTTCTTTCTGATTGTCTCATTCTTCAGAAAGGCTGAGAGCTCCAAAACATCTAAACAAAAAAAGTGTGTCCCACTTTACTCCAACGCAGCAATCGAATAATTCCATTAGTGTTTCATGATGGTGCAATTCATTACAGTTACATTTAGTGAGGTAGACTTTTATTCCTTTCAAGGAGAGAGCTCTCTCAGAAATGATTCTTCCCTAAATGTTTCTCTGGAGTCAAATCTGAGGATGTCAAAAACCATTTGAAACAGAGAGCACATTCTTCAATCAGAAAAACAAGTTTGACATTTACGAGACTGACACTCAGTTTGCTATGGGGTTTTATGAGTTGCCCTTTCTGTTTGTTTGCTGTGTGTTGTTCTGCGATGCCCTACAATGTCATGCTCTTCCTCTCACGCTGACTGAGGCTGAATCCTTGTCAGCTACAAGATTTGCGACACACTGGAACACAGGTTCACCATCACTATTATGTTCAGAGATGCAGTAAGGGGGAACAACACGAGAAAACAAAGACTAAACATTATTTAGTTTCTCAAAAACAAAATGCTACACTACATCTGAAACACAGGTCAACAGAATCATTTCAGTTACATAATTTTTATAAAATTTGTTAGGTGGTTGCCTGGCTGCATAGACATAAACTCTATGTAAGGTTTATACTTGGAGAGTTTGGCAGACACATTTTTTCTCTCAGCTTATGTAGATGCATTGATTCAGGTTTCATGAACCCAAAAACAACAGTGATCCACATTCATATGTGTAATGGACTTAACTTCCACAAGGAGAAAACGCTGCAGTATTTGATACAAATTCCCATCTTCTATATAGCATAACATGCCTCTTTATTCACTTTTTTTTTTTTTAAAAAGGTTCAAAATCCTCTGCAGACTACTAACTTTGATTAAGAATGGATGACTTCTAGTTTAACTTGAATACTTTGTATATTAATCTGTCCTCAAAGTCGCTGCAACGTGTTATGTTGATGGAACAAACATTTTCTCTTCAATTTCCTCCACTTAGCCTCCATAATACATTTGTGCCAAATAGCAGTGATGAGGAATCAGCAGCCATGAGTGTTAATAGTAGTAATGCTAAAACACAAAGTCATGGGGGGAAAATATATCATTTCATTTCTTGCAGTTTTCACACCTGTGAGAATTCTTTTTTTTTTCCTACGAGGGAGACCCTCTTTCCCCAGAGTGTTTACTGTAGCATTACTCAGTGTAACATTTTCTTAAAAAGAAAAAAACAACATGTACACACACACACAAACACACACACACACAGTCTGTCTGGATCTCAGTCAGTAGAAGAAAGAGAGGCAGGGGATGCATCGCAGGAGAAATGGTGCTCAGGGAGAAAAAGTCCCTTCGAGGTTTATGGTTGAATTTATGTTAAATATTATTCGTGGTGATAAGAAGGGGAAAAGAAATCCATGGGGTATCCCCCATGTTATCCCATGCAACGTATTGTAAGTCATACAGTGTAGTACAATGCCTTTAACTTTATTTCTAAATGGGCTGTACTAGCCAGCACTATGATCCATCCATCTTTTAAAGCTCCAGAGATTGATACTGACCCAGGAACGGCAGTCTCTGTCAATTCTATAGCCTTATAAATATACATAGTATATATAGTGCATGAGGTCTAAGGGTCACAATGTTAAAAATACAATACAATTGTCTTTGAGAAAAAAGAAAATTGTTCATGGATCACTGACAATAGTGTCATAAATATAAATATTAATGGAGGGCAGCAAACACCATCTTCCAACTGTGAAGTCTCACAAAGAGAGAGAGAAAAAAAACAAAGAAGAGAAACTGAATCACAAAGAAAATCCAAAATCAATATGTCATTTCCTTATGTCAAACATGATAGTTAGTCTGTTAAGGAATTAAAGCAGTGTTCCTTTAACAACTAGGACTGAATGCAGTTGATGAGATGCATTGAGCAGGTTGGAGGAACAGTCTTGTGCTCATTCATCAAGAAGCAGCAGAGCAAAAGAATCAGAGCTGAGAGTCTCAAGTGGCAGAATCATAGAGGTCTAAATGTGGATCAGCATAGATTCCCTCTCTCTTTCTTCATGCACTTTTTTTCTGGCTGGACTGTTCTCTATAAATCGTGTTAAATTTATGAATTATTTTTTGATTTTGTCTCCTATTTCCAGGCAGAATTATGTTATTACATTAAAAGAAATCTCAGAATCCCCTGAGCTTTAATGTACCCTGGGAAATAACCAAACATACTCTGTTCTCACATTCATCAAAGGTTTTCCTCCTCATTCTCCCCAAATAGTTCAAACTCCTCCAAAAACATCATACCATACCATAAACACCCCGAACACAAAAACATTTTTTATATGCATTAAAAAATCCACAATTTCATGGATTGAAGGTCTCAGACCAGGCAGCATTTTGACCATCCTTCTGTCAAATAAAGAATTAGAGTTTATTTTAACTAAACGGAAGGGCTTAGAGGTGAACCACTCTGCTTCACTCATCCACTCAGTGTACAACTCTAGCTAAAGGTTTCGCATATTTACCAGAGGACATAATTGCTGTGGGCTGAAAATTATTTATAAATCAATACTTCTAGCAGACAGGAGCTTTAAAGGTGCAGTGTGTGGGATTTAGTGGCATCTTATGGTGAGCCTGCAACTAAATACCCCTCTCCTCCCCCTCCTCATCCAAGTATGTAGGAGAACTTACAGTGGCCATGAAACTCACAAAAAAAACGCAAAAGGTCCTCTCTACAGCCAGTGTTTTGTTTGTCCATTCTGGGCTTCTGTAGAAACATGACAGCGCAACATGGCATCCTCGGTGGAAGAGGACCCACTCCCTATGTAAATATAAAGGGCTCATTCTAATTCTTATTTTCAGGTGATTATACACTAATAAAAACCTACTTATGAGTATTATATTCCATTACTATCAAGAGCAACTAAATTCTACATACACTTAAGATTTAAAGGAGCAGTATGACATAAATGGATTAGGCTTTAACATGACATCATTTTCTCTTTGATGTGTAAATATAACAAGCTGGGCTTCTTTCAACGACAGTGGTAAGTGTCAAACTGAGACAAAGTGGTTAAATGTTTTGGACAGAGTTTTCTTACGATTATTACATCTTCAGATGTGAACTGAGGTGCTCTTGTGCTGTTATGTTAAAGTCTGCACACTTATCATTGATCACTTGGTGTCTGTTTGCACAACATAATTGTGCATTGCATGAAAAAAGAGAAACGCATCTCTCTCCATCCTACCTGTATTCTTCTCTTCACTTTTGCATTGAGGTGCTGCTTTCATTACTCCAATTTTGGTTTGTTTACAGTAATGAGATCACAACCTCAACTTCAGTGACAAAGTTTTGTTCTCAGGTAATCATTCAGTGAGGTACTGAATAAGCAGTTAATATGGACTACTACTGCGTATGTTAGGTATGAGAACAGAAGTACATAGTCAAATAGTTTTTGTTCTCTTATTTTTAGCAGTTTTAGAGTCTTACACCTACATTCAATAGCAAAGAGATAGCTCAATGTTTATTCCTTGAATCTCGATCCAACATGATACATTGTAACAGTGTGCACTGTATTGATTTAGCTTCCCACTTTCACACCAAAGGTACCGATACTCTGCTGTAATGCACTATGGTGTTAATGACTACAGGAGCTCCAGTTTCTACTGCTGTTGGTCTTTGTCCTGGATAAAGTTCTTTGTCTATATATAGTGAATCCATCCCAGTGGCTTCGTCACACTGGACCTTCAGCTGATCTGGTTCTGCTGAGACCATTTGATTAATGACTGCGTTGCTGCTCCATAGAACACATTGGAACTCAGAAGAAAACATCAGCAACACAGGTAAACACGCACACAATAGATGACAGATGAGTGTCTCCAGCTGACCAGGACAGCATGTTTTTGGACTGTGGGGAGAAGCAGAAAGAGAAAAGATGCAAACTGTAGAAAGAAAAGACCCAGGCTGAAATTGAAATTCCAAACCTTACCTTTGAGAAACGCAGACTGATGAACCATTTTGAAGGAGTGGGAGTTGTGCATAAATGCTAAAGCAGTTGAACAACTGGTTAAGTGTGATGGACTATGTGGCTTGGGTGTGCCTTGTGAGTGTAGTTTGCTGATTTCTGCAACCAGACTGAAATAATAATCGGTATATCTCAACTCTGTTCTTTGTATTTATAGAGTTGGTGTTGATAAAGAAGAACTGTAGCATTTTTGCTGATCAATTAGAAAGCATGTTACTATGCATTGGCCTTTAAGAACACTGGTCTAACCAAAGTAAAACCAAAAAAATGCTGTTAAGCAGAGGGTTGCTCTTCTCAACCCTGTCTCACAGTCTGCATACAAATAACAGCACTTTACACTTTTACAATTGAAGCAGTGTGTGTGCCAAAGGCCAATTTTACATGCAGGTAATGCACCAATTTAACGCCACATTTTTAATGTTTTTACACCTTATTTTTTCATGGTTTGCAGTTAAAACAGAAAAATGTGGAAAAAATGTCCCAACATGGTGTTAAAAATTTCCGGCTGCAACTCCTGACATGATATTGAGGATATCCAATTGCAACTTTATTACTAACAAATTATTCTGCCATCCACCCAACCTGCCTCATTTTAATAAGCCAAAATCATCTTGGTGCATTATATTGATGTCACTATCTTGGGAAGGGCTGGCGTATCTCCTGCATGCAAAATTGGACTTCAGTGTATGCACTGCACGTAATTTGAAAGTGCAAAGTGGTGTAATTTGTACTCAGATTGAAGAGACCGTACTTTCTCCACTGCATACATGTTATCATGAACATGTTGTTTGTAGCTCTCAGCGTTTCTAATACAGCATTGTGTTTCTAGCTCTCTGTGTTATATAGCATTGTGTGTCACTGCTGTGAACAAAGAGCCAGCTGCTGCAATCACTATTCACAGATGAGAGCAAGGAGGAAAAAATCGATAGCCAGTTAAAGGAGAATAGTGTATGTACTTTTGTTCAGACTGGTGGTCTCAATGTTCAGTTGTCTGGAACGACAACGACATATCAAAAATATTAATAAATTAATTTATATATTGTTATGACTGTGGTAATTTCTCAGTTTGCTGTGTGTGTGCATGTGTGCCCTGTCTTTTTGTTTTCACTTTCACATGCAAATAGGGGTGTGCCGTGAGACGATTGGTTGAAAGGTTCCATGCCCTGGCCAATGATTGGCTGCAGCCGGGAAACTACCTGGTATATAAGGAGCCAAGATGGCGGCCATCTAGGGGCAGCAGGCATTCCTCATCCTCCTCCTCTCCCAACCGGCCACACTTCTGCTTTGTCCTACCTTGTTTGAGATTAGATATAGTGTCTTTTGAGTAGTAAGGGTGGAAGGCTAGTTTTGCTAATCTTGTTTTCTCCTGTTTTATTAGTTAAGGAGGTAAGTCTTTTGTCATTTGTTTTCTTAGGTCAGTTTCTTACTTCCTAGACAGGATCGTTTTGTTTGTTATTTTGGCCTTAGTCCACCCCGAAGCCTAACAACTCAGCCTTATATCTATATCTATATGTTCATCTTATATTCAAACATATCTTTGTGGCTACTTGGGATTTGGGGAAGATGGGGCCTTCTCAAGTTATAGGCACCCCTAGACTGGGGCATAACAATATACTGTAAAGTATGATGTTTTACTGTCATGATATTAGCAGCTTATTGCCAATATCACATTTTATTAGAGGGATGCTAAGACTGTTTGCACGGTACACAGTCTTGACAGGCTGCCTGTAAAAACCAAAGAACTGTTACCTTGCTTGATTAATTAAAGTACAAATACAGTCAATATCAGAAAAGTTAGAGTTGTTTTCATTGCACTGTTTTCTTTTTTAAACCCGCTTTTGTTCTCTCTCAAGTAAAAACAGCTACTAATTTAATAAAACATAAAGGTTTGAGCTTACAAAACACATCACAGCAAAGCCTTATTATTTTTGATAAAACAATGCTCAACTCCAGCATATTGGTTCTTAAAATGTGGACACCACAATTAACCATGTAAAAAAGTGAAAGGATAACTAATTATACTTCACACAATAATACCTAAAGAAACAAATATCTTGCAACATATGTGTAGTTTTAATGAACCTGAAGTTAATATCTGGATGCTCTGCCTGCCTTTCAATTGCTTATTATTCATCACCATCACACAACATTTTACTTTCTCTGCAAGGATGGCAGATGCAAACTAGACTCTGGAGATCTTTGGGCTGAAGAGACATGGTGGAACAGAAACGATGTAGGAGGACAAAGAAAGAAAGAAAAGTACAGAAGTGACAAGAACTACAAAAGAAAACTGTAGTGAATTCATGGAGGAGAGATGAAGAACACAACAGAGACTAAACTAAAATGTTTTCAATAAATCATCAATAGTGAACAGAATGAATAAAGTCAGCTTATTCAAACGTTTAATTTTCATCTATAAAACACTAACTAAGGAAAGTATAATATCCGATCTGCACACATTGACAAGTATAATTTTCTTCAGTATGAGAAGAAAAAAAAAAGAATATGAGGCTGACCAAGAGAACAATCACTGACTTCTCGGTGTAAGTTCACATCATGTGAGGATATGGCCTTCATTTAAAATGAGGACTGCAAGGTACAGACCCACATAAGGTACATACGAATAAAACAGCACAGTAGTCCTATTTAAGGGGAAATCATTTAAGATCAAACTTCAAAATGTCAACACAGACCCTGTAGTTTCCCTTAAAGGAAGCTGTCACCAACTTCTATTATCAGGTGGCTGTGTGTTAATTCCCTCCATTGTGAACAGTCAACATTTCACCATCTGCTGGAGCATTGTGTTGATAAGCTCAGCAGACATGTTGTGATCTAATAGGATTAAACATGTGTGGAGACATCCAGGATAAAAACAGCTCTGATCTAACACAGGTAGCTGGACAGAAGACAGAGAACATCACAATGCTCCCGCTGTGCATCAGGAACAGGTTGCAGTGATTTTCAAGCACATTGGAGCATTTTCAACTGATTTACCTGATAGTGGAGGACAGTCATGGTTTGAAGATATCAGCTAAATAGACCATTTTCAGCTAAGATCTATACTCCAATCTGCTATATCAAGATTAGATTGTACCTTCATCTCATGTCACAAATAAATAGCATCATCATATTATACAGGAAGTCACTAAAACAGTGAGAGATGTATACATAAAGCAGCTTCCCATCATCACTGATCCATTACTGTTCCTCTATCACCAGCTAACACCTGTGACCTTCCCACCCAACTAAACAAGACAGAAACATGTAATTTCAGCAACAGAAACCCACATTAAACCATTTATCAACACAGATAGTGTGAAAGGTAAAAGGAATCTCTTTCCATCTCTAAAATAGTCTAAGAGTAGACCAGTTTGTGTGATGTGAATCTCATTTCAGCTGTCACGGTCAAACACATTCAACTGGCTGTAGTTGAATGCCTTTTTGCTCAGGCTATAAGCTACATTCAAGCTCTCTCACACACAGAGAAACTTACACATGTGATGGATCTCTTTGCAATTCAAACTAGATTTTTGTTGTTGTTTGCTTTTTTTCACTGACCACAATCTGGGGTTTCACATGATGCGATTTAATACAGCATTTAAACTGGATCCATATATATTCACAAATAGTGATATTTGGTGGGAGGGTGAAATCACTCATGGGAAATATTGCACTGAGAAGCCCATTTGCTCACTACATTATAGCTTCCTCATGGGCCATTGAACCTGTGTTATAACCGACACTGGTGGTCTCATATCATCATCTTGGCTAGCCATTAAAGGGCTGTGGCCGATATGAAAGTATTTCACATTTTTAAAAGGTGTAGTGTGTAGAATTTAGGGGCATCTAGCAAAATAAACTTTGCAGGCACAGACTATAATATCCCTAAGTATGCTTTAATTAGTGTACAATCACCTGAAAATAAGATTTGTGTTTCTGTTACATTAGATGGAGCCCTTTATATCTACATCGGGAGTGGGTCCCCTTCCATAGAGGCCACCATCTTGTAGCACCATGTTTGTACAGTAGCCCAGAATGGACAAACCAAACACTGGCTCTAGAGAAGGCCTTTTGTCTTTGTGTTTCTTGAGTTTTGCCACCACCATAGGTTCTCCTACACACTTGAAGGGGGGTGGGGTGAGGGTTTTTATGTTTTTTTGTAATCTGCAATCACTAAATCCTTCATAGTCCTAATCCTCTGGGAGACCACAGCGCCTCCCAACAGATCACTAAAACATTGTGAAATCTGCAGCCTCTATTTTTATCATTAATCAGGTCCCCAAAACTAAGGGGATGTCTTTGACAGCAGTCTGGGTGCTTAATTAGTAGTAGTTCAATGAAAATTTCAGCCCTTACATTTAGGGAATAACTATGTGATCAGGAGAAGGATTGGGGTTTGCGTGAAACTTTAACAAACATTATGTTTCTTGACAAGTTGACAGGAGTAAAAATCAGCTACTCTTTGCTGAGACTAAGAAACTATAACAGCAAGTTCTATTATAATCAACTCAAAGTTTGACTGATTTAATTCATGACTGACATGATGGTTGCCTGATAAACAACATCAAATTTAAACAGAAACTCAACGTCACTATGAATAAAGAATGAAAAGAATGACATAGAAAGTAAGTATACGTTTTCATCCATCAATCTTAATTTACTGGTGTCACAGATTTGAAATGAAACTTCCCACTTTGTCAAAACACATTAAATGCCATTTGAAAGTCAGTATTCATAATTATATCTGATTTTTCATATGCATATTGAGATCTGAGGAGCATATTAGCATATTACCTGCAGTTTAATGCATAAAAATAGTGGAAATATGGCATTGCTTCAAAATTGATGTTATCAACTCAATCTGTGGGAGTATCAGTTAGTGTTTGAAAGGCTTTTTTAATTTTTTTTTTTAAGATTTCATAACTGACAGGCAGACAAATTCAAATGAGTGAAGACAGTCTGGGAAAAGCTTGAAGAGCGTATAATTAAAATCTTAGACTTATCTTATCTGACTGTATGGTTCAGTTGCCAAATGTGAAGAAACACACACAGAGAGACACACTTCCCCAGAGAGAAAACCATCAAGTATCTCCACTCCTTCAAACTGTATCCATCTACTGTGTCAGTGGAGCAGAGAGTGTTGCCCGTGTTCAGCTGTGCAGGAGTCCAGACAATGTCAGAGTTCATCTATTTAGACAGCTCATTCAATATCTTTTGAACAACAGAGACAAACAGAAAGATAGTGTCATTTTATTTTTATCTGTGCCATCATAGAGAAAACTTGGACTGAAATAAATAGCAGAAAGGCAAAAGGTGAAATCTGGAGTCAGATATTGAACGAAACAAGAAGAATGGTGGTTTGGAAAATATGACAGCCATTTTATGTCAACTCCAGCCAGCCATGAGTGTTCTTGAGTGTTTTTCACAGCCAAATGCCAGGACACTTGAAGTGCTTTTTACCACAGGACAGTAAATTGCTCAGTTGACTTCTAAATCAAATCACTTTCACAATATGATGTAATTCACAATGACCTGTACAAGGGTGTTGATCCTTTTAAATATGGTTTCAAAACTATGAAAATTTGTCACCAAGGAAATCCATTCTTTAATCGGCATGGACTGAACCTGTTTGCAGCAGCTATTTCCCAAACCTACAATAGATGATTGTTATATTTTCCAAGACAACTTGAAGGACGTTAGTAAGTAAGTTCCTTGAAGCTCAATAAGCAGATGATTCACAATGTGCCTGTAATGAACACAGTTTTTGTCTGAGGACCAACATTCTGTCAAGAGCTAAAGTGTCATTGCTTAAACTGATGTGATTTAATCACCTGTTTAAAAGCCTCCATAGCCAAACATCTTGAGAATCACTTCCATTATATATTGAATTGCTCATATCTGTCTAAGGAAAATAGTGTTTAATAATGGATAATGAGTCTTTATCTCTCTCTCCAGCTTTGTATGATTTGTTCTTGTCAGAGTTTCTATCTGAACGCCTGTTATTATCAGTCAAAAAAGAGCAGGTTCTCTGTCAGAAGAGGTCTGAAACAAGGGAAGGAGGGAGAAAGCAACAAAAAACAAAGAAAAAAATGTATGTTTGGCTGGCAGAGTAATACCACAGCTGTCACTCATTCCTTTGAAGGTGCTCATTCTGGTCCTACAAATATAACTGAAGTGAGGCTAACTGTTAGAGGAAAGTGAGACTGTGATTATCAGAATGAATACAATTAAAGTAGATTCACAAGTCTGAAACTATGACTTTTCTTATTGCAGTTAGTAAATTGATAGACAGGTGGCTCATCAGCATAAAGTGTAGGTGTGTCTGCTTGATCATTGTTAATCTGTCTGGAATAATATTTAATAATGTGTATATTATATTGTGACTTCTGCGAAGTATTTTCCTTTTACAGCCTAAAGGGAAAGACTCTACATCCAGACCACATGGTTATGCTTTATGTATTTGATAATGCTTCTATGACTGATCTCTCAACACAAACTTGCTCCATTTAACACAGCAAAAAGCTACAAAAGATATATCATTTGTTATATAAAAATGCTGCTAAATGCACTCTGCTTTTATCTATTGAGTGAAATGTGAGAGCTGTGGCTTCATGTTTTGCTGAAAGAAGATGGAAGAGGAGGTGATAGCAAATGAATTGTGCAGACTTTAAAGCAGAAGATGATGGGGTGAAGAAAAGACCAGCGGCTGAACTGAGACACTTCCTTTCCCACTTTACAGACAGCATATCACACAGGAACAACACCCACACAAACACAAGAGAACAGTCTATGAAATATTGCCACTGGCTCTGAACACATGTTGCTTTCGTCAAAGTTCAGCCAGTCCCAGTGTTCCAGCCTGAGGGTTTATCTATAAGATATGCCAATCAGTATCTGCTGCAGCCTAATAACAGAAAGCCTCACCTGTCAGCTACGACACAAGGACAACACTCAGACGGTAACAAAGCTAACACATCTGCTTGAGTCTGCTGTGAGAGACAAAAAAGGTCATTACACTTTATATTTCACCATCTGAATCATACGACTCATAATCAGACTCCTGACTTAACTTGCTTCATGTTTGAGTTCATGAATGTTCAACATGTTAAGTTACCAACGCCACCTGGTGTGTTGCCACGGCAACCACGTAAAGTAGACTGAGTTTCTTGAATGATTGTTGCTTTCTTGTGGATTGCTCACCATTTCCTCTATTTTAAGTCATAACTTAGCAGATTGCAGATTGTATTTAGTGGGTAGCTGCAGCTTGTGGTTTAGCCCATAGGCTGGTAGGATGCTGCTGCTGATTCAAAACACAGAACATCAGTGTTTGCCAGGCAGTGGCTGTGATAGGAACCACTCGCTGTCTGAAAGCACCTCAAATGTAGCTTGCCTTTTTTCTTAAACACTCAAAACTTCAAAATTCCACTAAGAAACATGATAATATTCTGTTTCTGTTTCTTCCTATCAGGACTCTCCAGCTGTTGATGTTTGTATTTAACAACAAGAAAAACATGAAGGACGCCTGTGTCCCATCTGATGATACTGAGCAGCTCTCTGGATATAATTCTCTCCTCTTATGGAGACAAAGAAGAACAAACCCACTGAGACATGAATGGTGCTGAAGATAGAAGATCTCTGCTACATCCCACCATTTTGTTCTCTTTGCATTAGTTGTGAAGGAGTTCCTTGGCAGCACTTACCTGTAAGACAAAAGGGAAAACAGAAATCATAGTATTAATTGACATACTGCCCCTTCAAATAATGTATTATCAGTTCAGAATCAGCAATGAGGTAATATTTCCTTATTTTGCTTTTCTCAGCTGTAATAACAACCAGACAGCTCTCCTATGTTTTCCAGTACTGTTTGAAATGTCCATATCTATCACATAGCAGACATGATGACCTTGCTAGCAGCTCTGGACATCAGGTATTAAGGCTTTAAAAGAAACCTGCTTCCAACAATATCAAATCACTGTGTAGCTGACAGCCAGAGAGGTGTTTATAATTCTGAATGACCTTATCACACTTAAAGGCAGCAGAGAATGACATTGATTTTCAAAAGAATAAAAGCCTTTGAGAAGCAGAGGAATTTCTTATCAGATCCTGATTTGAATCTAATTTTCTTTTGGATAAGGACATAATTTAGCTTCAGTAATGTTTATAAAATGACTGGCAGAGTGAGAAAATTGTTGAATCTCAGTGATCTGAACTGAGGCTGGTAGTTGAGTTATTACAGACATTTATTTAAGCTCAGTGCACAGAGAAAATGACAGACAATGTATTCATTTCACAGTTCAGACTCCAAATATCCTTTCCCTCTTTGAGGCAAAGGACACAGAGACATCAGACACAGACAGAGCCATTACACTGATAGAGGCATTTTCATCAAAAATATCAGAGCCATACATAACCTTTCTCTGCTGTGTATGCAGGTTATTACATAGCACTTACCGAGACCCTAAATTGGCTGAAGAACTTTAAACTGAGTTTCGAATTAGGTGAACAGAAAGGATAGAGAAGACAATAGGGTGATAAAACCAACCTTTGAGTCTGAGCTCATCTTAAAGCCATTAAAAGAAATACAAGCAGCCAAAGCACATTTACATTCAAAGTAATAGCCATTAGGATCTTCACTTCTAATTGCTGCTTGCAACTGTATATTACATTTAAAAAATAATGACCGCACCAGAACATCTATTCTCTAAGTTTGCCAAGGTTAATTAAAGACCACTTAAAGCAACAATTCTTAGTGTCTATGTGTCCCACTCATTTTTCTCTTAAAGATAATTCTTCATGGGTGGATCTTTAGTCAGTGAATCACACAAACCCTTTTTGTTTATTTATTTATTTATTTTTAGACACTGTATGGCTCTTTCACTTAGTCCACTACAGGGCAATTGGCCATGTTTTGAGAATCTCACATTGCACCAAAAAGGTGTCAATGTGCCTGTGTAAAAGTCAAATAAAGGATGATGAACAAAACTAGAGAGTTAAGAGTAACAAGACCCTAATGTCACCTGAGTCTTCTCTCTGCTTGGAAGACAATAAACATCAGTCTTCAGTTCTTTAATGCAAAAGTCATTATGTCACAATGCCTCTCCACACAGACTGTAAGTGGACTGCATTTTGAACATGTGGATTTAGGGTCAAATCAGGGGTATGCTGCAGTTCACAAACAGAAAAATACATCTTACTATATTTGGTTGATCCTTAAAATGGTTTGCCAAGGTTTCTTTTGTAATGCTTTTCTTTAAAAAATCCATTCCATCAAGAAGATGAAAAACGAACAGAGGATTATGGATTTGCTAACCCTGTTTTTAGTCCTGAATGGAAGGGCTATGAGTGGTTCAAAGGTGATGTTGTACAACGGAGCTGATAAAGACCACAGACAAATACTCTTTCCTGTACATACTGATCTGCACAGCCTTGAGGCACATCACGGCAACAAGACCCAAATCTAGACAGCATCTTAAACTGGTAACCATGCATGGTTACACTTAATACATGGCTTCTTCTGGCCAAACTGTGCCCCACATCATGCAAATGTTATCAGCAACTAACAACATGAAACACATTAAGCCACATCTATGTGTGATTGTCCTTTCAGCATATTCCCATTCTTGTATTGCATTATCAAGTCCACGTAGAGCAAGGCAAAAAAGACACACACACACAGAGCAATACAGAAATTCAGTATCCTTGTATGAGTCATCTCTTTCTCTACAGCAGAGGTACACAGAAAACCTTTTTCTTTCCCTCATCCTATTTACATTTTTCTCTCAAAGTTCTTACTAAGTCGGACTGAATCTAATTTCCATTGTGCAAAACTGCAAAGGACATTGTGTATTATTCACTAATAAGTGTGTAGAAATGTTCTTACTATGTGCATAAAATAAGCACGCAAAACTATTCAGATTCATGACACATGCACATGCCAATTCTGTGCTTACCACTTTGCGTATGTTAGTGAATCAGAGTCATTCTAAATTGACAGGCAAGTGCCAGCAATTTGCAATCAGCATACTGGCCCATTTCTCTATAGAAGCACATACATTTGCCTAGAGCATGGCCCCCTAAAACAAAAGAATTTCATGACTGAAGAAATCTGTCTGAGGTGGAAGCCAGAAAAGCAACACTTTTCTAAAGTGCTTCCTCAGGAATGACAATGGTAAAGAAAAAGCATGAGGCGTGAGCTGCAATAATCCTGTCCCCTGAGATATGTACTGTGGCTCAAGTTAAAAAATAGAAAAAAAAAAGAAATGGTTTGATATCGAAGTTGACGAGAAAAAAGGTATGACAGAACAAAAGAAAAAGAAAGAACCAAGAGGAGGACAAACATCCATCTGATCTGCCAGTTTAAGATTAAAGACTTGCTGTAATTATTGGACAAACATCCATGAGTGGGATACCTCCAAGAAATAACAGCAAGGACCTTCACCCAGGGCCAGGGGTAATGTATTTTATAAATGTAAGATATTTGCAATTGCCTATGGATTTTAGAGAAACATCAGCGGGTTTTAGGTAGACTGGTGGGTTTTTCTTTATTCACTGCAACAATAAATAGTCTAAAAGATGATACTGTTATAATAACGTCTGGTGATCATATTCATACAATCACCAGACATTTGCTTTTTTAAGATTTTTTGTTAATAAATATATTGTTATTAATATATTATTATGGTGTCAGATGTATATGTTAAACATGGTCAAAGTTTCAAAACTTGAGGTGAATGTTTGTAAAAATGATCCCACAACATGTATTCTGAAAGGCATGATCCAGCTCCTCAGCAGGTTGAAGTCCAGAGATTTTCTGTGAGTGTCACTTCATTGTAAAGCTATTTATCTTGTTCTTTCTGAATGTATTTTATTCCAGTCAGGTTTTACTGCTGGGAAAAAGAAATGCAAATTACATAAGACATCCTCATCCATATGTAGCTATAACTTGTATATATATATATATATATATATATTTAAGTTTTTTTCTGATTCTGTTCTCAGTTCAAGAAACACAAATTATGTTTGTTGTATTCATAAGTCACACAATTGATTAACTGGATAAACTGGATAAAAGTATATACTACTAATACTAATATATTTAATTTTCTGTACATTTTCTCAGGACATGGTCTCTTGATGATGATGTCTCGGAAGGGTACAGTGGATATGTATCTCTCTATGTAATCTGTTGTATATTTCTGTAGCATATTGCATGGTTTTATGTTTTGTTATGTGGTCTTATGCTGGGACAAACAAACTTAAACTTGAACTTGACTTGCGCACCTGCCAAGCCCAATCTTCAACATAGCCCACTCTTAGTGACTTTCATTTTCTATGTTAATCAGCAGTGTAGGAGGATGACTGATGAGTATTGATTACTTACATTGGAAATGGCTCCCAGCAGAACCAGAACAGCCATGTTTACACTGTAAGTAACAGACGGTTACACCCTTAGGCTGACAGAGATACTGGACGAAGATAAATGACTGGGTCAAGGAAGAAGCGTATCATGAAAGTGTGGAACCATTATCCCAGCTAAAAGATTGTGTTTCTCCTTCCTGGAAGCTGAGCTGTGTCTCCCTCTGGGAGACACTGAGACCTGTCACCCACACAACTAGAGAGCAGACTCATATTGTCTGGGAGAGACAGCAGACTACACAATTCCTCACATCTTCCCGCTTTTATCTGCTTTCACCTTCCTCCCTCAGAGCCTCATGTTGTCTTCATCTTCCTCATGTCATTTCTTCCTGAGAGAAGAAACACTCGCCCTACAGTACCACCATCTCCCCTAATCTCATTTTCTCTCCTCTGCTCTTACAGTAAGGTCGCTTTTCTTTTTTTCCACTCTCTTCTGTATCCTCTCACACTCCCTCTCTCTCTGACCTATGACTGAAGTGTGACTGAAGAACACAGAACATTCTCAGTTTTTTATTAGTACAAACAAAAAGGCCCAAAGTAAAGTACTGAAGTAGCTGAGAAACTGACTCATCTCCAGAAGTAAAACCCTTTCAGCCCTCTTATACATTTCATTGAAGGAGTACGTTAACTGGTTGACCATAGGAGTTGAAGAAGAAATACACATGAGGGCAGAGACGTGAGAATCAAGTGACATCTGGAAACAGAGCCCTGGTCACTCTTGCCCCTTATGATCTCACCTTTAATTGAGTGACATCTGAGCACAGCCCTTTGATCATTCCTGCCCCTTGATGATTTTACCTTTTGCTACAGTACCTTCTCATTTATCATTGACATCTGACTGTCTAAGAATCACCTTCCCCCCTTACTAACATGGCCCTAGTTCCAATCTGAATGCAATGCCATCCCTTCCTGCCCTTTTGTTTCTTTTCACTTGCTGATTGACCTTACTGTATAAAATGCTTCCATTTCATTTGCTCTGGGTCAGTCTACTGTCACAGACCCACTCAGTGTCAGTCCAATCACAGATGTCCCAGGATGTCAATAAACACCACCATCACAGCAAACTCTGAACAAGGACTTGAGTGATTTATCTTCAACAGAGTCAATACATAATGACTGACAAGCATCGGCATCATCAGAGTGTTTAAGAGAGTGCAGCTGCTGGTTTTGACAACTGAAATTAACATTTGCATCAGATGCCCAGTAGTTAATTGAGCATTATTTCATGATTTCATATGATCAGAAACACCATGCAGATTTCCTGCAGCTGCCTTCATGTTAATCAATACAAAGTGTGTTTGTTTGTTTTTTGCCAGAATTAACCTGCTGAAAGGCTTGTAGAAGAAGAGGCTGAAAGGAGCTAACACCTACAGTTCAAATGTTTGATTCCATGAATCAGTGATTAATATATTACATAGATTATACAGTTTATGTTAATGGGCTGGAAGGGGCCACTTGAGAATTAAACACAAACAGTGAAAATTGAGTCCTATTTCAGTCTCAATTGTCATCAGGTAGATGATAATGTGTCATATTTTTTAATCAATTGGATGAATTACAAAAAAGGTTAGAAACTTAAAAAATAATCATGTTTTGTGTCTGGTGTTTATATGTGGGATCTTCACACATCACTGAGATCCTGGTTTGATCCATCTAACTGTTCACACATATCAACATTGGACTTGATTCTTCTTCAGGGACACAGCCATTTCATCAAGATCTCATTTCATGGTAAATAAGCATGTATTTTGACTAGTTACGTGTGTGAAGGGAAAATGAGAGTTTCAGATCATTTTGAAGACAAACTACTATAAGTTATGTGATGGAATTCAGTTCAAGCTTTTTTCCTACATTCTAATTCTAATGTACTCCATTGCCTGTGGGAAAACATGCCCTCAGCTTCACTGTGCAGTATCTCTGCCCTCATTTCAAGGTGTTCCCATATTCAAATTTGTCTGACAAATTTCAGACATATCCAATTGAATTTCAAGCATTACCTGTAGTAATTTATGTTCAAATCTCAGAAGAGAGGCCACTGAGCAGATCAGTATTCCTGATTAAATTTGCACTGTACAAAGTGCAGATCTGACTTAAGATCAGTATTTCTCCAATAACTGACTGGTTCAGTTTGTTCTGTCCTGAGGCAGGAGGCTAGAAGGATACCAGAGCAATACAGCAAAATAGATGAAAGTGACCACAGCACAGCCAAGGGTTATCTGCAAGACCACCGCAAAGCGCTCAATAAAACACATCACCTGTACATCTGTCCCAGATTTTTCTCAGACTTCTCTCTCTCATTTTGTCTTTTTAGTTTCTCCCCTGACTGGGTCAACTCCACAGTACCAACATGTCATTTTAAATCTTCATCACTGCCTGTGCCTTGTATTTTGCCTTTGGGACATATTATGATTCTTTGCTCCCCTAACTGCTCCCATCCTGGCCTCTTCTGCTATGACATGCTGCTCTTTGTCCTTTGTCATGGCTAGAGACTGTTAATGCCAGTCAGTTGGTTCAGTGGTGGAAGTCTTTACAACAGCCAGTTTACTAACCTCTGGCGATCGGCAGTGCGTGTGTGTGTGTGTAGCTGTCTAGGTGTGTAACCTTGGCAGTAGACTATGTTGGGTCTCTCTCTCCTGGCCTCCTGCCTGCTGTGTGTCTCTTAACCTCTATGTGGGTCACATCCACTGCTGGAGCCTCTCCTGACACTACCAGCATGACACATGACATTAAAACAGACACTGATGCCTTGCAACCCGTGGTGCAAAACTTGGGTGGTACATACAGACTACTTCCTATTGCATTAGACAGAAAAGAGAAGGTACAATCCAGCCACACAAAATGTAGTCAGTGAGAAGCAGTTTTGTTCCTTCAGGTCAGGATCCAATGAGAATTAAAAATATAATGTTGAACACGGCAGGTGAGAATTTGCCTTTAAATGTGACTTGACAGTGAAATGTAGCATTTTGAAACAATAAAAGCACATTTCCCAACAGACTGTGAATACAACAGAAACTGCCAAGGTTTATGAATCTTCCATTTCCTATAAAATGGCAGCTATAAAATCAAATCCTTTATCCGTCACTGCTTGTTGCTAAAACAATAACATATTGAAATCCTCAGGCGACTGGGAGCTGTAACTGAATCATGAACAACACAGTGTTTGTATTAAAGTTGTTTCATTTCCTCTCATTTCACATCGCTCTATACTTAATGTGGACCACTTCAGCCTCCCACATTCTCTCTATCCAACATCAGTGTCTCTGTTAAGGAGCAGGATGCACTGACCAGGTGATGTGTTTTACTCCCTTTCAGTGAGAATTGATCACTATGTTAAACCAAATACAGTAGCTGGTAGGGGCTAATGTCTTTGTCGGGTCTTGGAGGTGAATCTATGTTAGAAATAAAAGATGAATTAGTGCAGACATCCATCTTGAGGTTGTAGTATTCTCAATGAGACAATATCTGAGACTTGTAAGAGTTGGGACTGAAGAAAAACAATAGCGATTGCTTCTGTCTTTCTCTCCCCATGGCTGTCTGCTCACTGACCACTTGATTAATCCCACCCTTTGTATTGTTTTGTTGTCTTTCAGTGCCGCCTATATTTTATTTCTCACTGTCTGTCTGCCGGCCTGTCCCTCTCCTCATTTCATACTTGACTTAAACTTGAAATATGAAACCTCCTCTCCTTCCAAGAGACTACAACCCATAGAGGACTATACTGGACAATTCTGCAAAAATCTAGGATACATAAAGTACAACAATGACTTTTTTTCTTTTTAAAGAAGATTGCCAACATAAAAATTCTCACTTTCTATAATATCTTGACTGATGCTTAGGGAATGAAAACACAATTGTGATATATGGTTAATAAAAACAACATGAAAGTAAGACATCCATCCACCACCAGACATCTACACACTTACTTGATTGGCCTCAAATCAGTCCAAATAAGCAATTCCCTCTGATCCAGTCAGGCAGAACTACAGTCATTAACACACACATGTACGTGCACATGCATATTGATGTGTGTACTGCAAATTCAGCTCACCATAATACCACCTGAAAAAATTTCCACAAGCTCTACAAGCTTATTATCAGAAAAGGGACAACAAAAGTGTTCACTTGATTTCAAGACATTGGTTGTAAACCAATTTGTGCTTCAATTTACTAGAACAGGGATGTAGATTGGCTTTTTATATTGTGTAAACTCACTAGAAGACAAAAACTGAACAGAACATCAATTACGTCTTGATGTTGGAAGAGTATGGGGAAAAAATGGGCTCTAAATCGGTAGCTGCTGTTCAATGAACAAACCATTAGACTATCAGAATGCCCCATGCTGCTCATACCTGGAAGACCTGCATCACTGGACCTCACAGCACACAATGAAACATAAAGGGAAGAAGACACAAAGCGAAAACATCTGAGGCAAATGACAATGAAACCTTACATATAATACAACTCCCATGAAGGTAAGAGTCATACAACTAAAGCAGACATTATTATTTCATGTCCAAAAAATGCACCCATGTCGAAAATTGATTTTCTACATGTTAGTTAATAATGTGATATTGACAAAAAAGGAAAAGGTGGAACTCATATTTTGATTTAATGACTAAATAATTACCTCTGCGAGATGAACATAAGTATAGAAGTATACTGTGAACATGCTATGCCATGACCCAAGCACTGTTGTTAGTGTAGCAGAGCAGCAAACTTCAGCAGTAACAAACGAGGCTGTCTGACCAACACACACTGCAGCATTAAAAAAAATCAAACCAACTCTGAGGTGAATAAAATAACTGTGTTCAGTCTGTCTAACTTCAACAGCCCTGTGCCTGCTCAGAGTGTTAGATAGTGATGTCTTTCCTCAATCCTGCTAATGATGCAGCAGAGAGGCTGCTCTCCACTGCTAACATTAATACTAACACAGCAGAGCAATCCTCAGATCTCATTTAAGAAGTCCAACTTCCAACCAGAATACTAAAAACCAACAAATTAATCCACAATGGTTGAAATGATCTAATCCACATTACAAACCACCACACCATATGATTGTTCTGTATTCAGTCAGTGATATTGTTTTGACTTTCTCTCCTTGCCTCATACCTGCTGCATCTCTCTTAACCTCTTTGTGTGACAAATCCACTTCTGAACTCTTCCCTCACACTGTTACCATGCCCACAATACAGCCAGTGTTGACCCTCACAACAATAGATCCTGTCTACATCTGTGTTTCCTGCTCTGTATGAGTTCAATTAGTCTTCCACTCAGTGTAGAGTGCAATCCAACATACAAGTGCATAAACAGTGAGCAGCTCTCACAACCTCTCTGACAGGAGAGGAAATACAAAACAATGGAAAGCTTCTTATTTGCTGCTTGGAAAAACATTATTTGCTTTGAAAGCTCACTTTGAGTTTGATGGGCCTTATTTGTTTTTCCTCAGGTTGTTGTTTTGTTTTATCCTTTATTTGTCAAAAGCTCTGGCAAAATTTGACTACTTTAATTCACCACATTTATTGATGCACTCTTTGGTTTTTGGTCATTTTTAACTTTACCTTCTAAATGGATAAATGGATTTTAATTGCAAACATGGTTTTTAAGTTGTTTTTTCCAACAAACAGCAACAGACAAACGGCAGTCTAAATGTAGGACGTTTTTTAGTTTTTTTCCACAGCCTGCCACAGTTGCCAGATGGTAGCTGGCTCCTTGCTTGGTCAATATTAGCGTTGCCATGTGTTCCACCATGCCACTGTGTCCGCCTCCCTTCTTGGACTGTGCTCTGGAATAGACAGTCTCAGTACTCTGTGGGAGGGCTACTGAGGTGCGCAAGGAGGATTTTGAGAACACACTTCCTTATCTGACTAGCCAGCATGGCTCATGTCCTGGGGTAATAGTCAAGCAGCGAGTGACGTGCCATCCAAAAAAAATGAATAATGCCTTGCATCAACACATTGGAGTGAATGCTTAATGCTTAGTGTTTCACAATCAGTTTCACAATACCACAACAGTGACATTACTTTGGTCTCAACAAACACATAAACAATGGCAATGGTGTACTTGCTGTTGTATGTGGCTTTTTGTCACACACAAAGCAAGAAAATTGAGCCATATGGTTGTAACGCTGTTGCTGGCAGTCTGTTGACGTCACATTTAGTATCGGCTCGGCTCGCTTGGAACCTCGGCAGAGCAGGTACTAAAAAAGTACCAGGTACCAGGTACTATCCCTAATGGAAATGCAAAAAAACTGAGTAGCGTCAAGTCAAGCCGAGTAGTGCCCAAGAGGCACAAACACCTCAGCATCTATTGGCAGGAACACCGCTGGGTTATGACCTCTTACACAGCAGTGATCACAGATGCATCCCTGATGGAGAGGGGGGAACCTGTCTGGCAAGAGCCATTGACAGTGTGTGGCCATTAGGGGAAGACAGACAAATCAAATTGCTCAAACTTGCAGTTATCCTGTTTCTCCAACACTTCCTGACTCTGCTTCAGGGGAGACATGTTAGTGAGAACAGAAAACTGCACCATGGTTGTCTACATCAACAGGAAGGGCTGAGTCTAGTCCACAGCTGCTCTTGTGAGGGACAGGCTGATGCAGGCGGGACTGTCAGGTGGTGCAGACAATCCAAGCATTGCTTTCTATGAAGCAAAGTGGTAGCTATTCCAACACCGATGTGAGAAAAGGAGACTGGACCCTTGACACGTCCGATGGGAGAGGTTCTCTCCTTTCTTCAATATCTGGTGGAAAAGCAGCTGTCTCATGCCACTGTTAAGTGTTTCCTCCTGTCATGAGGGCTTTGGTGACAGACCTGTCTTCGTTTACCCCCTTGTGAAACATTTCTTCCAGAGGGTTAGGAGACAAACAGCTGGTGATTTGTGTCTACGCCCGCCAGTTGAATCTGCCGTTGGTGCTCCAGACTCTATTGAGTGATAAATGTATGATTCAAGACAACTTTGTTGCCTGCACTTAAGAGAGTGAATGAATTGTGTGCCCTGTTGGTTCACCCCAGCTGTTTACTGCTTTGTCGGGACCATAGTGGTGCCATTCTCAGACAAAACCCCTCCTTTGTTCCTAAGAACATAAGGAGTTCATTAAGGTCAATAACTTTGTAACTAGAGGCGTTTTGTCCTAATGGGGACTCTATATAGGCAAAATTGCACCTCTTGTGCCCAATATCAGTGTTGGCATGTTATGGCCTCTGTTTGTGTGCTATGGAGAGGTAGTGGTCTTATTCAGTGGGGTGTCAGCTGAGAATATATGCACGGCAGTATCTTGGTCTAGACCTTGTCCATTTGTAAGGTTCTATCTCTTGGACATAACAGGCTCCTTATCAAGGTCTGTGCTCACAGGTACAACTCTGCTCCAAAATAACTCAGTGAATGGTCTTTGCAGGGTGTCTGGCTAGCTATGCAAATGCAAATTTCAGTGGGTGACTCCAAGTGTGTGGTTGGAGGAAAGTATTACCTATAGAGTCCAGTAGAGGGTTCCGCCTGTGCTTTTTAGATCTAGGGTTACGCTATCATAACCGTCACTCTAGAAAATCCAATACATAAATCATTAACTTTAATTTAATGACAAACACAATTCTCGGAACAGTCTGAGTATCAGTTTTCTTTTTGTTCAGAGTACAATCCTTCATTGTATTGAACAATATTTCAATATTTTATTTAGATAATTTAAACTCAACAACACTGAGTAGACTGTCATCTTTAGGAAAAGTGATCTGAAAAATATCCTTCATATTCTTGTCTACTGCAGCAATTACCAATAACACAGAAAAACAGCATTGTCACAAAGAATTCTGACCTTTACTCTGTCAGACTGACAGTCATTCTTGAATGTGCGTGGACACAGTACAAACTAGATTTAATATTAGGTTCCACAAGCCTCCATCGCCATCTACATCAATAATGTTGTGATACAGCAAAGCAAAGCCACACGCTCAGAGCTGCTGACACAATTATAACAAAGAATTACAACATCCTGGAGAAATATTTCAGTCTGATGTGGAAAATAATTTCCATGGACTGCTATGTCTGCTTCGTCACACCAACTTGCTCTGACACACACTAATCCACTGTGTGGCATTTTTCCCAACAGACACATAGAACCTATTTAAGCAGTTATGTACATACAAGGAAGGAGCTGGTGAGCTGTGACAGAGAAGTGATCTGATCCCTCTGATGAAATCATACAAAATTTTTGGTAATTGTCAAGTGAACAAGCTGAATGGTTTAGGTTATTCTTGCATCAACATGTGGGTTTAATAACATGGCCTAGCATTTCTTTTATCCAACCACACTAGCTTCTTGTATTCCTTTCAAAAGGAATGTCCTCCCACTGAGGCACAAAACAATCAATGAAAGGTTTTACAAATAGTTAAAAATACAGATAGGTGCAAAGACGCATCCATGGACAATTCTGCATAAGAAAATAAACAAGTACTTTAGTGTCCATTACATTTGCAAGCTTTTGTTTCAACTATGTTTTACAGGTTCTTGAGTATTTTAATGTTTGTATCCATTTACTTTCAACATTACAGAAAAATCACTCCTGCCAAAACTGTGAATGAGTCAAAATTGATTATACTGTAATGTTCCAGAAACTGCCTTGCAAAAATCATGTTCATAATATCATTATGTATAATTAACCAGATTTCTTGTAAGTCTAATATGTCTTAATGTCTTGCTCAGTACACTTGCACAGTACAAACTTGAACAATACAACGATAAAACAATATTTACCTTCTTCATGGTTGTCCATGATTTGAGAAAAGACTTTTAACTTAAAACACTGGTTAGTGAACACAGGTCAGCTGACTGGTCAGTACTTGACTGACAGTCCTTGTGACTTAGTGAAGCGGTTAGATGTGGAGGGTCTGTGATGTCATAAACATTCTACATTCTGAGAACATTGCAGAATGGAATATTGACATCTTATTCAACATGTCTGAAATGTATAAGACTAATGAATAAATAATACAAAGCAAGTGACATAGAGAAAATATCAAATTTTAAGGTAGACTGTATACTCGGTGAACTAAAAGAACCCTAAACAGATGTCAAAGGTTCCGTCCCATTAAATATATCAAAATGTGGAAACGTTAAATTAGTCAAAAAGAGAGACTACAAATTATCAAGTATCAAAATGAAATGAATCTGGTGTTGTATGTAAAGTCCACCTTTAAAATCAATATATTTGTATAAACCTTTATCTAAGACTTTAAATGTCCACTGCAGAGTATGCTATATTAACTCATTTGATTTAATCCCCTAGTTAAATAACTTGAATGGAAAATGTTACTTTGAAGAAGGAATGAGTTAGTGCTGGTTGCACAACATGTGATCAAAATAGTCAGTGATTCAGTTGTACATAACTGTGTTGAGCTTTGACAAAACACAATCAAAGCTGCAGTTGAAAGAACGTGTACCTTCCCCTTCGTCAAGCTGAAGAAATTAAATGAAGTGAAAGAGAGGCCTTCATACTGTGAACAAGCAAGTGAAAATTAGAGATGTTGGTAAGCATTTTAAATCTAATTGAACTTTACTCTGCCTTATTGGTGTTATACTAATGAACATGAAGAATCAATTATATTTGTCTAAATTAATAGTAAAGACATTTTAGAAGCTGTGGGTTGTGCAAGAGGCAATATAAACAGAGAAATGTGTAGTCAACCCATATTTCATTTGAACACTACAGGCCTCAAGAGACAACTGCTAAAATGAGACATCAGTAAAACAGTGAAAACATTTTAGATTCCTAATAATCATCACAACATGGATCCTCACAGGGGGTTAGCATGACTCTAGTGAGCCTTTTTTGTGAAAACTGTACTATTTAGTATGCAAGAGCAGCAGAGGCACTACATTTTCTAATGGAGCTCCATTACCATTTTACAGCAGAATTAAAGCAGAGGTGAGCACTTTGTAGTAAACAGTCTAAGCAGCTGTTTCATCAATATGAGATTCACGAATAGGAGGTTGATATCCTCTGACTAAGGCATTAAATGGACATACCCTGCTGAATTCTGCAAGTAAACATCACTGATGACTGCAAGCAAATCAGCATACAACAATTATTTAAGTCTATGTGCACTGCTATAAACTGCCACTGTAGATGGAATATACACACAAATAATCTGTAATGCACTTGGTAGTGAAGTGCACTCTCTGTAATGCACCGCAATTCTCTACAAGCACATTGCTGCATTCCCACAATTCATGCCAACATAAGATTTACCGTTCTCAGAGCACATAGAGCACAGTATAACTCAATAGGAATAAAGGAATAAAGGAATAGGACTTGGACAATTCACTTGGTTTGGGGAAGGAAGGTAGTGTGTGATGTGAATCATTGTTGACTGGGGAGGGGGTGCATTGAACAAACTATTCTCATGTCTCCTGCATGTCTCCTCACAGTTGCCTCTGTACAGACTTAAAATAGATGTCTAAAGCCTCCAGCAAGTCTAACACTGTTCCTCCCTTTCTTTTGGTCTATCTCTGCTGTGGACATTATGACCAACTGTATATCTGAGGAAAGGCACAAATGTGCAAAAATAGTTACAATTAACCTTTGATTCAACACATAACTAATCTCAGTCCTTTTTTCCATAGTAATTATCCTTTATTGAAATTATATACATTTTTAAATTTGTGTCCAGGGTAAATTTACTGAGTAATTTTCTGTATTATGTGGAACACTTTGTTTTACTGCACTCTCATTTTGATAACTTTCTGGTGACAAAAAGTATATGTATGATAAAGCGCCTATATCCTTTACTAACTGTACCTACACTGTAGCTTAACTCATTCTTGTCATTGCCACTGCTACAAGAGTGTAACATTCAGGTTTTACCACATTTGACTGTAAAAGACCAACAAAGGCCAGATTGATATGAAATCTTTTTTTTAAAGGATTACTCTACATGAGTAGATATGACCTGAACACAGCAGGTGAAATGAGGAATGAGAAAGGATGGAGGGAGACGTGAAAGAGAGGAAAGGTTGAGTGCAACCAGCACCTGACATTAAATGCTTTTAATCCAACAGAGGAAACTAATTTAAGAGGTTTGCTCTGCCTCTGCAGAATGACATGTCTGATATTTAGACCTGATGGTCTTTTATTTTTTGCAGCTTTATCTTTCAGCTCCTGAATCGCAGAATGACTCTAAGCAGGACATGGAGGAGTGTTTCAGGGAGTGAAGCCAACACAGAGACAGAGCTGGTTGATTAAGTTTAGCATTCTGTCAGAGTTGTTCGATAATGCCAAATGTAAAGAGGATGTTTTCCTTTTAACCTAATTAAAATGTCTCCATCTTTCATTGTGAGGTTCCACCCTTCCCTCTGCCTGGACCCTGTATTTCTTCCCTCTTTGCACAAGTTTAAGTGGTGTGTGGTGGCTAACAAGTATACTGTATATGTTGACTGTGGCCCATGATATTAGACCAAGATCCCAGGACAGAATAGTATTATTTATTATTATTTATCAGAGGTATGTATTCTTATTCATAACCCAAAACTCTTTCGCTGCATTTCAAGCTACCACTGTCTGAAGGAAATGATGATTTAAAGGACAGTAGGTTGTAACAAATATCAAATAGGCTTGATGATATAATGTATCTCTTTCTGTTGGTAAACATCTATAGTTCTTAAAGATCTAAAATGTGTGAGATGTTAATTTTCATATTATACTGAAAATGTACAATTGAGACTCCTGCTGTTGAGCCTTCAAGCAAAGCACTCGGTAAACATCCAGCTGAGGAGATGAATAACTTTATCTAAATTCAAACTGTGATGAACACCATCAGGTAAGGGCATCTGTGGTAGGAATAGAGGAGACAAGGTATCTTTACACCTTTACATCAGGAGTGAAGGTAGCTCAAAACTTCCACTTTCTTTTGATTTCATTCACATTAATAAGATCAATAAAATACATATTGTAGCGCATTGCTACTGCTCAAATACACTATGACCACAACATCCCTTTTTTTCACTACACTTTGCAGTAATGCCATACTACTTCCTGTGCGCTTTTAATACAACATATTTTTAAGCTGTTTGAAAAAAAACAACCATGACTGCATTTTGCAAGAACAAGAAAACTCTATTATCCTTTGGCATTGCTTACAAAGCCCACTGAGATCCAACTGTGAACTGATCTGAATGAGTCAAAACACAATCAGATGCTTTGAGGCTGAAAAAAAACTGTTACAAGGTTTTACACAAAAACAGTGTTATAAGCTTGACATGAACTGGATTTTCAAGATAAAGAGAATAGAACACTTTGGGGCAAATTAAGCTATTCATTTACAATACAAGTAGAAGAAGACAGAAAGTTGAGAAAAATAGGTTGTGAATGAAAGCTCTGTAAAAGAAAAAGTGTACATATGCAATGCTTCTTAATGATGATTGAAATGTAATTCATTGTGGTAAAATGGCAGCACTGGAAGATAAAAATCAGCCATCAACCACCAGGGGAATCATCTTTGCAGATAGCACCACAGAATAACACCCTTCATAAATCTGCAGGTCTAATTCAATATTTATAAAGCTTATAATGAATCATAGACAACTGATTTGTAATTTCTAGTTCTGGACAGTCAGATGTAGGATTAATTAGGTTCACCTTGGACTTGGTCAATTCCAAAATCACTAATGTCCACTAATTTAACTCCTCAGACTTTGGGGAGAATATTTATATATATCAGAAATGTGGTTATTGACTTATTTATTGAATTATGCAGTAGGCTATATTTGGAGAATGCATGAGTTTAATTATGTCTGATAAATATCTTTCAGAGCAGTGGTTCTCAAACGTTTTTTGTTTTTTTTTTCTTTTTACATCAAGGACCCCTAAACTGACACAAATTAAACCACAAACCCCTAACTGATAAGATTTTGTCCTATCTGGTAAGATGTTTGCTGTTAGATGTTTTATTAAGGAAAGGGTATGAAACCCATCACCAAAATAGTCATACAGTCTTTCATATGGTTGAAATTGCACTGAAAATAAATGATTCCCCTTTTTGCTGAGGACCCCTGAAACCGTCTCAAGGACCCTTGGGGGTCCCCGTACCCCACTTTGAGAACCACTGTTTCTGAGTAACAAACAGCTTTGATTCATATTCCTGGTCATCAACATGGACAGAGACAGAACAGCAGCAGAGGTCTCTCCTGTGGAGACTGCTTTATTTACTGCAGTATATTATGCTACTGTTTATTATGCACTTCTTTAATTTAATTTATTCAGCCTTACTTTATAACAGGTTTAAGCAGTGTGAGTTTTTTGTTGTTTGTTTGTTTTTTGTTTTTTACAGTGCAGCTGTATGATAGGCTGAGAGCACAGCAAACTTGTTCATGCCCATCAATCATGCTGTCCACAAGACTAAGTTGAGAAAAAGTTTCCACTTCTAACAAGCAGGGCCTCTCAGAGATGAATGATGAGTGGTAGAAACTCCTGAGTTTAAACTTCATAATTAAATATGCTTTGAAAAGATGCATGACTAAGAAGAAATCAATTATAAATTCTGCTTTAAATTCATTGTGTTATGTTATATTACAGTCATATTACTATGCCCAGTACTGTGCTAGATGACTATACTTAGACTATTCTGTATGTGAGGAAAAACACAGTGACTACATTAAGTGACAGATTATGATTTATGAATGGTTCATACTTTTCTTATTTCTTTGGGACCAATTACCCCATTCACTTGGATGGATGCGAGAAGAGAAGAGGAGAGAAAAGAGAGAAGAAGAGAAGAACTTGTATTCTGGGGGTGAAAATGAATTCATCTTGCTGTTCTTGTGAACATCAAAATGTACTTTGCTTTCTTTCTTCTCCTTTTTGTTCAATGCAGCACATGTGTACATGTTTTGGTGAGTGTTACAGGGATAGAAACATGGAACTAATCCACCTCCACACCTCACCATCTTATACAGAGAACACGGAACATCAATGTGTGTTTTATACTTACCTTTAACCTCTCTGTATAAAAAGCAGCATTCCTAGCCTCTGAAATACTCCAAAACTTACAGACACTGAAATAAAAAAGACAAACAACATTGTGCTGCCACAGTAACAATCAGCCTACATTCTTCAACTCAAACAACCACCTCACTCTAACCAATCAAAATTTGTAAGCAGTGCATATGTTGCAACTCAGTAGAGACATCTCTATATATAGTTTTTGTTTTGTTCACTATTTCAGTCAGGAGTTAATATTAATACATTAATACATGCTTATATCTGCTTACAACCACATTATAATGTGGTGTGTTATAAATCATTATTAACTGTTTGTATAGGGCTTATAAATACTAAATAGGGTGACTTAAAGTAGAGTTTAACACCTTTGGACGGTTCATAAAACAAATACATGTTTGTTTTAAAGTCAAACAGAGAAACATTCTTAAACATTATAACATAAATCTTATCATCTCATCCTATTATCCATAAAGTATATTTCTGAATAACTTACCCAATATTGGTTATTGAACACACACATACACGTAGAGGCACACAATGAGAGCACCATTAACAGCTTTCGGCTTTTGAAGTGGACACAAGTGCATAAAAGACTTGCTAATTACTATTTAGATTTTAAGTGGAATAACCTTGTAGAAGTAAACAATGCAGTGCAATCGCAAAGAGTAAACAACTCTCTGTGATGAGAAGCTGGAAGGAAAAATAAAACATGACCTCTTTTCATAAATGCCACAACATGTGGCTGGTGCAAAGAGGTTGATTAGACTATAAGTCAATACTGTGTGTGTATATTTCATCTGGAGAAAGCATGGATGGAGATACTGTAATTATTTATCCTCCTTGTTTTTAACAGGTTGAGAATAAATGGGACAGTGGTTCAGTTGATTCTTTATTGAATGTAGAGACATTGCAGAGAGTAGATATTTTACTGTGTCTTACAAGACATCCTAAGCCCACATGGACACATCCTTATCTTTCTTTATGGTGATGCACTCTATTTATAATATAATCATATAATTGGAAGAATAGATTCTCTCTGGCACTTGTTCTCTGATGTTAATGCCTCTCTGGGAGCTCTAATTTCCTGTGTCCTGAATAAAGATCTCTATTTCTATTTCTAGTGACAACACTCCAGACATTTCACCCCATCTCCTACTGGAGCTCCCAGACAAAATCTGGGAAATCTTCTCTAAAGACTTCAATTTGTTTCAGTGTGACTGTCTCCTGAATCACTACAGAGGACAGATATTTTAAGGACCTTACCATCCAACCATGTTTCTGTTAAATTGTCTACATTTGATCCAATTAGCTTTGGTTTCACATTGTAATTATGAAAGCACACTAAAGAACTTCATATAGATACCTACATTCTGTCTTCCTATACTTGATTTAGTTGAATTGATTGGTTTGTACATGGGTGTGCATCTGATATCGGCATGCTGTCAATTTGGTGGGGAGCTTTCTATCATCATTTAAACTAATGGAGAAAAATGAATCAACAGATGCAATTTCTTATTGCATTATTATTTATATTCAGGTGGCATTGCCCTCCTGTCCTCTCATATTCTCTCCCTCTCTCTTTCACTCTCTCTCTCTCTCTCTCTCTCTCTCTCTCTCTCTCTCTCTGATTCCCTCTGAAAACACCCAGAAAGTGTCAGCATTTTTATTTATCATATTTTATTTTTTACAGTTTTTTATAATGTTTCAGACCATATTTCAATTAAAATAAGGTCTCCTCCTCTCCTTAGATTTAAAGAAATTAGACTAAATGAGAACAACTGTCACACATTCACTAGCAACACTTTTTGAGACTTGCCAAATATGTTAAATAACAACATGGTCACATTACTTAATCTGAGCAATATTACATTGCCTTAAAATAGGATTTGCTCTTGCAATTTAGTGATATGAAAATGGAATTACGAGGAGACGGGGTTGGAGAGACTCATGACTCAACAGAAATAAGTTTCAGCTCAATGCTTTTCCATTACAATACTGCTGTATAGCCATATAGCCATGATTTTCAGTGTCTACTTATAAATGAGGGAGAGAAGGAGCGGAGAAGAAGATCAATAGGTGAAGAGAGCAGGAATGTCAGATTAAGTGGGACTCAGTGTTCAGCTATCTGGAACAACAGATAAAGAAAAGCAGCAGGTCCATCTGTATAAAGACTGTGGGTGCTGATACAGTGAAATAAATAGATTAATTAATATCATTTTAAAACTGCATTTACATTCAGAAGAAAACATTGAGATACTAAACAAGTGAAATGTCAATATTATATTATATATATTATATTATATATAATATTTAAGGTGTCCTTGAGTGCTTTGAAAGGCGCCTTTAAATAAAATGCATTATTATTATTAGTATTAGTATTATTATTATAATATAGGTAGGCTGTTTACTATAAAAAAAATAGATCAGCAACTCATGGTTCAGCAATTAAAATAACATCTGGGAAACTAACTATGCTTTTTTCTGTTGTCATAAAAACCCACTGAATTACAGCAACATATAACAAGAACTTTTCCTTATGGTACAACAAACAACTCTGATCTCTGCTGAACTTCATGATGTTAAATCTAAAAGGAATGCGAGCATCACAGCAACCACAAAAAAGAAGACATTATTTTCAACATCTTTAGGTTTAAAGAGCATGTAACTGGGGAACCTGATGCTAACAATAAATACATAAACCCAAGAAAGAATCTAGACAGAAGGATCTCCAAACCAAGGCCAATTATTTTCTTCTCATTTGGACAGTCAGGTTTCACCTGCTCATATCCTGTCCCAAAAAACAGAAAAGAAAAGAGCAATGAGGGAGACACACACAAAGGAGGGAAGAAGCCAGTCTTACAGCACAGGAGGTGGTTTTTTTTATGACATTTATTTTGCTTTCAACAGCGGGGACCATCAACATTTTAGCTCATTTTTTGTACCACACTAGGATACATGAAGTTAAGAGAGTTTATGTAGCAATCCCCAATTCAGCTATTAAAACTGTATTTGGCTTCTCTGTTTGTGAAAATGATAATGACTATGATTATTATTATCATCCATTTTTACCAGTTTTCAAATGACAAAGAGACAGCAACAGAAATAACAAAAGAAATAAAATAGGCAGACTTGGTCTTCCACTGAGTATCCCCTCATTCTCAGTCTGCGTGTTAAAACCATGAATGTCTTTGAACTACATAATACACAGTGATGTCTTGACAGTTTAATAAAGTTAAAAGGTTTCTGCTGTGGAGCTTCAGATCCATACAGACTGTTATGGTTGGACATCTATCAGAGCTTCACAAGACAGAGAGGAGGAGAAAGACAAACATTTTTCAGAATGTCACAGTGAAGGCAAAATGAGTGTTCGTCCAACAATCATTCAGTGCAGAATCATTCACCAGATTAGACAAAAAAGTATCCACCTCCACTACAAACTTCCATACAAAATTAGAAGACAGATGACACCATGTGGAGTAATGTTATTAAAAACATATTCCCACAAACTTAAACCTTTAAAGACATCAAATAAATCTCCCAAACCCCCATTAAAGTGGAATTCACTTTTGTCTACTTTGTGATCAAACCCATCTGCTTTCCAAGAGGAAATAATCTATCAGCAACACTGCCATTTTGACTGAGTTTGACAAATGTTAATATAGAAATGTTGAAAAAAAACAACTTCCCTGCCCATTCTCATGTTGGTGGCTTCATCTTTGATAAAGTGGTATAAAGTGAATGACAGTTACATTGAGTAAGCTGTGAGGTGAATATTCACTGAGATTACACAGCCTCCTCATTGACATTCACGCTACCTTCTTTCATGAACTGGAGGCATAATACATCATTTAACTGTCACCTTGACCAGTAATTCTGCATCGTGTCACTCAATTACAAATAATATCATTTTCCATGATTTAAACATCTTTTACTTAATGGAAAAGTTTGAAGCAACACATTTATTATGCTCGGAATTAGGTACTACTGAATTAATTTGTATTTGAAAGGTGTCACAGTGAAAATAGTTTAAACTGAAAAGTGATTGGCAGCAGACTTCCCAGAGCAAACCTTTAAATTATCAGCTTTCAGTATATAGCTCTGTCAACAAACTCTAAGATAAAGAAAAATAAATTAAGAAACAATTTATGCATTTAACATACAGAAAATAGGTTTGCAAAATCAATCAGGAATTACATTATTTCAAGACCTCTGCAAACACTGACTCAAACACAACTGCTACAGTTAAAGCTTACTCTTGGTGAAAATCTTTCCAGTATGCCCCATCTACAAAGATAAAGAACCAGCAAACAATGTTTCTGACAAAGAATAATGAAAGACTGATGCTCTGACTGCAAAATATCTGTCTTATTGGTTGAAGTTTGTGAATAAAAGGTTTATTAATTATGACTAGGCATGAACATGTTAGATAGTAAACAGGGCATTTTGTGTCTGTAAGTAAAAAAGTACTGATCACTAATAGAGGATGACTGAGTAAAGTGTGTGTGTGTCACATTAATGCAATCCTTATTTGCCACAACAACTCTGTGCTACTTGGCATGAAAGGCTCCTGCTTCTCTGGGGCAGTGGAAACATAATGATAAGTGAATAACCCTAATCCATAAAGGCACTGTATTATATTCAAACTGCCAATGTCTTCTGAGATTGTTGTTTGTCATTAAATGTACCTGTCATTGATTCCTACAGTCACTGACTAGTTGGAGTCTCAACAGAAAAGAAATGAGCTTACCTATAGCTCTGTAACCGTTCTAACCTACCCTATGTTGTCTTTGTAAAATCTTTACAAACATAACATCACAGTTAATCTTTTTATATCTTTCACTTCAGTTACATACGTTATACTTTTTAAAAAAAAGTCATTCTCCTTGTGCTGTTTGCTGCATCCAGCAACAGAAAAATGAAAAATCCTTGCCATCCTCTTGCTGATTCTCTTGTTGAGTCTCTGCAGACGTGTTCATTCCTTGTATCCTACTAGTCAACCAAATTCCCAGCAGAAACCTGTATCCTCTACAGAGCTTCTGGCCCTGTCAAAAATCTGTCTCAATCCATGCAAGAACAGCACAGGTGGTGTTTTATAGAGGTGGATATATTCTTGTATATGTCCTTCTATCTGTTCTTCCGTTTTAGGAGAAAAGCAGAGTCATATTGGCAGTATATGACGCATATACTTGTACATAGAGTGTATATATATATATATATATATATAATATCCCAGGGCACAAAGCAATATTACTGAGGCATTACATTGCTGCAGATTAAATTATAGACCTTATTAAAACATCATGAGAGCAGACAATGAGGTGAGAAATAACAATAAATTGAACATGGGGCTGGAAATATGGATGACAGTAAACACCAGATGAGCCAAACGATTGCAATATTCCCTTCTAATGTATTGCTGAAAATCAAGCACACTGTGTTCAGCAGGGTCACACAAGCTGACAGTCTTGTTATTTCACAGTTTGTCTCATGCACTGCTCTGTTGTCAAGTGTAAATTAGAGAAGAGGAAACCAAATCCATCTAACCAGACGGTGTCTGCCTGCTATGAGATGAGTGACGGTGACAGATGAATGGCAGATTGTGGGTGTGGTAGAGAGATGATGGAAATCACTTCAAGGTTCTGCTGTTCCGCTGTAAAACATCTGTTAGAGTATGTGTACAGTAGGTGAAGCGTGAAGTGGAGACACCTCCAAAGAGCAAAAATCAATCCGAAAAGTCAATCTGCACATCTCTCATAGTGTCTGTCTGCATCAGCGCTTTACGGTAACAAGACACTGATGGTGTCGTCAGCCATCATTAACTTTGAGTTGACTTTGTCTGCTTGATGCTCGACTGGAAACACAGTGTGTTGTCCTTTATGATCCACAAATAATTTCCCATATTTCACATCATCACAGTTTGAGCATAAATCCTGTGAGTAGGGTGCTAAGAGAGCTCAAAGCAACTATTCATGCTCTACCTGCATTTCTATATGTAGAGATTGACACTGAAGCACAACAGGAGAAAAACATGAAACAAAAAAAAAGAAAACATATTAAGATGAAGAGGCAGTTATCAAACACATTAAGATTGGGAAATCCAGTGTGGAATGTAGGCAATACAATGTAGCAAAATTGAAAAGCAGTAGAAGAGAGAAGAAACCAAAACTCACTCTTTGGTTTTCATTAAGGAATCATATGTATGATATGGGGAGAAAGTTCACTGGGTTTCTTCCGACCATCTATTCTAGCTACTGAAAGCTACTCTCAAAGAATGTGTTTAGTCTAGCGGCATGAAACAGACTTACCTGCTTGAACTGAGGTGAACACTTTATGCTTTGCAATAAATGTAATGCAGAAATATGTATAAAGAAGAATGAATGGATTTAAAAACAATATAAAATGTCTTCTAGGTCCTACAAAATGATAGCTGGCCAATTGTGTTCTACTATTAATGTGTTCCAGGAAAACAGAACAAAAGAGGGCGAGCAAGGCACAAATGCTTTTAATACCAAATGTATTATTGGTTGAAGATATAAAAGGGGAGGGGGGGGGGGTGTAACTCTTTGTCAGAACTGAACAAGGTCTTGAACCCAATCGCATGACTCAGAGACGAAGTACAACTGAAAAATGATTCAATAACAAAGTAGCAAAATAAAGTCACTCTTACAGAGGAATAAATAATCAGAGTTCACACATCAAAATCACAGAGAGGAAAAATGTGGAACCAAAAATCACTCTTTCAAGGAAAACTAACTAGGATACAGCACAAGGACAAAGTATCAAAATAAAGCAAGGCAACAGCAAAAAACGTAACACAGACTACAAAAAACCTGACTTGGATCAATGTGGCTGGCATGGTTCTCTGGTGACATGACTTGACAAACTAGCACAGGACAAAGGGAAACGCAGACTATATACACACACAAGGTAATGGGAAACAGGTGGAAACTATCAGGGCGGGGCAGACAATCAGACGTGGGAAACACAAGGGGAAGGGAAGTTACCTGAAACAAGAGGAGAGTAAAATTTCAAAATAAAACAGGAAGTCACAAGACAGACAAAACTAAACATCTTAACATTTCTTCTTGGACATGACATTCTTGTCTAGAGAACTGGGAAAACCCCATAGTGATTCAATATGAAGAGTGACTGCAGCTTTGCAACATGTCAAGAGTAAGAAAAAGAAAGTATTCTCTGATGAAAAGTAGTTCTTTCCACTTTTCTTTCTCACAGTAGTATACATGTTTGTATTTACTGCAGCTAATATGATATTTAGGCTGCAGAGAAGCTTTCTTAAATTGAAAGATATGACTGTCAGTGAAGATGGAAAGTCCAATCTAACGATTACTAGCTGTTGGATGAAGGACCTGTTCAAGGCTTGATATGTGGCTGTAGTATCAGATGAGAGAGAGATAGCAGACAATTTAATGAAAAAGAAAGGAGCGTTTTCCCAGCATGCACTGTGGGACACCAGCTGAGTTCAAATGAGCCACAAATGGTTGTGATCTTCAATCACTGATCATGACCGTAATGAATAATGATCTTCAGTATTTTCATAGACTAGTATCTGGTTAAATTCATTAAACTAATTCTAGGCTTTTTAAAATGTTACTTAGGCTCCAGTACAAATGACAAAAAGGGTTAATTCTACCTCATCTCAGACTGGCTGTATGATCCACTCTGAAGGAAAACAGCCACATTAAAACATACGTGAGAAGATAATTAAAGCTATTAGAAAATGCTACAACTTCATACCTGCAGAAAGTGCAAATGGTTATTACTTTTACTCACAGTACAGGAGAATTGACATTCAGTTATTTACTGATTTATTTATTTTGGCCTTGTGCCTGGTTTTATTTCCATCCTAATCTGAATGTGTCAGGTGATTATCTGGTCATTGCTTGATAATCTAATCGCCAATGTAAGCTTTTGCTGACTACCTCTGCTGGGCAGAGCTACAACCTGATGCATAATCAGCTCACTACTACATTATTGCATGCAAAAACCAGCAGTCTTGGCATCTTAACGAGATGCATAGAACCAGTCAAATGTCAAATACATGCATTAAATCCATGGCAGTTTCAGCATTTTCAGTAAACTATCACCTTAACAGCTATAATGGTATAAAAGTTTTGATTGGACTTTAAAACTTTAACTCAAAAAAGACCATCCACAAATGTGTACAGTGATCCACAAATAGTTCACTGTGCACAAACATGTCTTTTTTGTGTTGTGTAAAGTCATATCCACAAACATTAGCAAATATGCACAAATTACTTATTTATGCATTTGATCCATTTGTACACATTAAGGCCCATTTATGCTCAACGTTAAATACGGATACAGATAAGGACGGAGCCTTCTGTCCGTGCTCTGATTTCATTTCGTCCGTATTTCTGCACGTCTCCATAAAGCTTACGGATACGGACCAAACGGAGCAGTATCACCGGAAACCGTGGGGGCAGTGTTGCTGTCATAGATATATATACTATGTAGCTGTCACTACTCGATACATAGCACCAGCGAGACATGAAGAAGTAATAACAATGGTCTAACTTTTTGAGGAAAGGTTGTGCGAGTTGTTTAGAAACTTTAAACATAACGTTTTTGTCTTTTATGCAAGAGGTACATTATCAATCGCTCCTCCACAGTCGCCATGTTTATTTTTGAGTTTGTCGTTTTCATAAACTTTTGACTCTGCGCTGCCCCTGGTGGATGCATTGGTTAACATCTGTGCCAACATAAAGGATGCATGGAAGTATGTGAGCAGCAACACCGTTTGAAAAGGACATATACATTTTCGTACGTACATTGAGCATAAATGGGCCTTTAAATGGGTCCCATCAGTTTGTGGGCAATGTGGCCAATTTCTAATTTCTGTTTTATTTTTTGCATTTATTTGACCAACTTGTTTCGCTGCTGAACTGTAGAAACAATTCCAAAACTGTGAGGTACAATTAGTAACTACACCAGCTGCTGGTGATACATGCACACATATTATACATATTGTTGAGATGTAAGATACTGTAATGTGGGGAAATGGAAAAAGTGTTGTTATATGTTCATACCAGAGAACATTTTAATAATTTTACATCAAAACATGTTATAGGTTAATTGGAATGCAGTATTCCTGGGTGGGCTTTATAGAATATATTAACTTATATGATTTTCATAAACTTTTACTTTTTTAACAACAACATAAAGTGTATAACAGATATTAAACATAAATAAACTGTTCCGTACAACTTAATTAATTATCATTTTGATCGTACTTGTTTGTGGATATTGAAATACTCATGGTACACATTTGTGGATTGTCCTCTGTGGGTTATAACTATTAAAGTCGAATCAAAATGTTCATATCATGGATCCTTTAAAAAGCTTTATTAATCAGTTTCAAGCAGCTGGGTGTGACAGTAACATGACTAAAGTCAATGATACGTTTCCTTCTGGTTTGAAGGACAGAATATGGAGGTTAGTCTCTGTGTGTTTGCTCTGTGTGTGGAGTCTGGAGAACAGATAGAGAGAGCTGAGGTCCAACCACTGACAGAACACAAGAGAGCCGCTCCAGGCCTCTGGCTCTGACAGAAGACAGGCTGAGAGGGAGGACAGCTGGTCAGCTTTGGATCAGGACAACATGAAAGGTATGAGAGGACAGAACCAAGGACTGGGCACTGAGGGGGCACCCATCATCCCTCTGGATGAGCAAGAGAACAAACACCGACTTCACAGCGTCACAAAGTTCACATCATGTGAGGATGTGGCCTTCTTTTAAAGTGAAGTCTGAAGGGTACTGGCCTTAATTAGGGTCCACAACCTAAAGTTAGGGTCTCTTCATTATTACATATTCTTACCGTAATAAACTTTTTGACCACTAGGTAGCGTAAATCTGCATGTACATTTTAAAATAAATTAAGCACGATTTTAAAGGCATTATTTGAAGACCACATTTTGGAAAGTTTATATTTGCACAATATGCATACACGATTAATTACAACAGTTTCTACTGCATCATGTTGGTGATCACTGCCTCTAGCCCACCTGTATCGTAATCAGTGTTGGTAATAATTAGTTATAGTTACAATTACTTCTCCCAAAAAGTAACTGAGTTAGTAACTGAATTACTCCATTATAAAAGTAACTAGTTACCAGGGAAAGTAACTAAAGCGTTACTTTAAAAAATAATAATTTAAAAAAAAAGTATAAATATGTCTGTGTTTTTGGCCACAAGTTTTGTAGTCACGTGTGCCGTTGAGAGATGCTTCATTAGGTTAGAGTTGCTTGTAACGGACGTGGACAAATACTTTGCTCTGATACATAATGTACATTTCACATGTATGTTCCTGCCTTTTACCTCAAGGAGATTAAAGTAGTGTCTGTACTTCCAGTTTAAAAACGCAACCTTTTCCTCCGAACTCGTCATTGCTGCAGCTTCTGCTAGTTTGTTTGTGTGAGGCTGCTGTGTGCATGTGTGAACACTGCCTCTGATTGGCTTACCATGAAATCTTACTCTGCCTTAACTAATCATCATCACGGTTGTCCCGCCCCTCCCTTCTCCCGTTCCTCCCTCTCCAAAACAAAAACAAAAAAACCCCCGGCTTTGCAGCTTTTGAGGCTGAGAGCAAAGTTGGATGAGAACAGGTTCACTGAGTAGATGAGCTTCAGTTTGTAACATGCCTCATTTAATTAAGTAACGTAACAGCGTTGTAACAATGGAAATAGTAATTAGTTACATTACCCGTTACTGAAAAAAGTAACGCCGTTAGTAACGCCGTTTATTTCATCACTGATCGTAATAAAAGGCATGGAGGCATAGCTTTAGTGAATGTACTAAAACTGAGCAGGGTCTTTTAATACAACCAAATGCTGAACAAGACATTTTAGTCAAAAACAATATTACAATTTACTTTCACGAACTGAAAACACACTGAAACAGTGATTACTATAGTATCAACTACATTGACATTGTCAATCACAATGTAGCCATGCCCTAAGCATACCCTCCTTCATGATCCAATTTAAATTAAATGGGACCCTAATTTACAAAATAAACATCATGCTCTATTGAAGAAGACTTGAAACTAGTGATTGAGACCATAAACTCGTTAAAGATCAAGTGCCTTCCTTTTTAAGCCCCCTGATGGTCATTAGAGAGAATGCAGCTGTTTTACTTTTCAGCAAGAGCTGCCTTCTTGGCAGTAATGTGCAGATGATGTTGGAGGGGCAGGCACCCAAATTCATGAAAGGTGACATTTGAAAAATAATCAAATGGCTATATGCCTAGAATGACTACTTGTAAGAAATTTAAAACAAATTCATGATTGAGGTTGTCGTTGTTTACTTAAGTTGTAATGTAGAGTGGAGCTCTCACACTCAGAGTTCAATGCCTGAAGAGATAACGAAATTAACAACAGGAGGCAAAGACACTTAAACGACCGTTGGGTCAGGTGAACTGAAGAACACACAAGTCAAGAGAACTTCACATTCACATGGACAAAGACATGGGTCAAGACTGGAATTAAATTTTTCACATCAGGATAAAGAAATTTACCAAGATTAAGAGACCGTCTTAAGTATTTCTTTTCCATTCTTTCCTTCTCTCTATCTCTATCTGTTAACACAAACAAACACCTTCCCACTTTCTCTCCTCCTCACATTTAGTTTTGCTTATCTCCAGACCTCAGTGATGAATTAAAGAATGTTTTCTTGAAGTGATTTAATTAAATGATCTATTATTTTGGGCCAAGTCTGAATTAATGTGACTTAGTTGTTTAACTACACAGCAATTGTTTTCCTGTAAGATATTCCAATTCCCAAAGTGATATGATAAAAAAAAATGACTGAATTAATAAAATTGAATTTATATACATTCTTCATAAAATGGCAACACTGCCATTTATTTACTATGGATATGAATCTCCAACACTAAAATATACAAGTGAGTTTCATGTACGGCTGCATTTCTGTCTTTTTTGTATTTTATGATCAGCTAATTGCTGGTTTAACTGCATTTAGTAGCTATATATAGGAAATTATTTCTGATAATTAGTAGTAGTGAGGAATTTCGATTAGGCAACTGATTTGTTTAATCTATGTGTTGTTTACTTTTCAAATGCTTGGTTAACATGTAATCCATTTTTTTAAAATTACTGTTGATGAGTGACCATAGTGTACTGAAGTATGTGACTTTCTGAATGTAAAATTTGAAATAACATCAGGAGACACTGAGACATGAACTGCAATGTTGGGCCACAGATTAGCTTATGGTTGAAGTTTCAAATAAAGGAATTCATATTCATTCAAGGATTTGACGGGGAGCATCTTATCTTTGCCCAAAACTTTGCAAACTGATAAAAGTGCCTAAAATTGACTTCCCCTTCGGGTTGCCTGAAGGAAAAGCACTGTTTTATTTTATCTCAGCTTTCTAGACATCTTTTTCTTAAACCTGCTTTTGATCCTTACCTAAACTACAAGCAAAATATAACATCTTTCTAAACAAGCCTCAGAGTGCCTCACTTTCAACTTAAGACCTGTTTCTTATAGTATATATTTGTAACATTACGCATTACAGAATTTTTAATATCTCCTTTTTTGAAGTTTTTGCCTTCCAGCCAACTTGACAGCTACATGTATATAGTTTAAAAAGTTAGTGTAGCCAGATTGATTTTATTCAACGCTTGGCTGTAAGATCACAAGGACTCAAAAGAAGCCAATTCGCTGGCCGTCTCTAAGAACCTGGACGACAATGTATTGGCCTGGATCTCTGCCTATCGGCCCTGAAGCACGACCACCAGACCGACTTGGAGGCTACGCTGTAGGGCCCGCTGCTTGGCAACCAAACTGCATCAATGGAAATGCCTGGGAACGTACATGCCCCGAAGGCTCCTTCATGATGCAGCCCTGCAGACAGATAGGCCCACACCTCACTGGTGACTCTGCAATGCAGCAACTTTGGATTCAGCTGAAACAGTCTCATCTTTGCCACAATGCTTCAACAAGTAGACAAATTCACAGTTTTTATGTGATAAGAGTTCATGTCGAATCAAATGTTTTATACCTTATAGAAGTTGATTTTCCCTAATGTTCTGCCGTTCTTTTATAATGTTAAAAGTTGAATCACAAACTTCATTTCACTATCATCAACGTATGACCCATTTGTCTCACCCTTTAAAAAGGTATTTTATCCCTTTGTTTAATCTTCATGTATTCCTTGAAACATTTAGCTATAAATAAATGCCCTCATTTATCAGCAAGAAGTTGTTTGTTTGCATTCTTGGAAGCAGAAGACAGGTCAATTCCTTGAAAAGAACTCCAATTCTTTGTTTTGAGATTCATTAATTAAACATATTTTCCCTTTAGTGGTGCCCCTATCTTAACAAGAGCAAGAATTTAATACAAAAGTAGGGAAGTACTCCTACAATGTGAATGCAATCCATTTAATTGGGGAAGTGCACAAAATACATGATGTGACCCCATTCCACACACAATATTATGAGTAACAGCATGTCATCATTAACAAAACATACTCATTTTAGTCCATAAACCTATAAAAGAGTGATGCAAGTTATAAAATACTGGTGATGGAAATACTAAATGCTTGTCGCCTCTATCTGTAATTATGTTTCCTTTCACTTCTTTGACCTTACTGCTCTGTTGAATTTCTCTCTTCTTGTTTCTATTAAAATATATGAAACTGTCTTTCACATTCTCTGATTTATCCATACAGTATGAATTAAATAAATATTATTATTATTTACATACAGTAGAGCTGAAAAGCTCCTTTTCTACTTCTGCCTGAATTTAACATCATTGCGGTTGGCGGCAGAATTTGATTGCGGATAGAGATGTCAGAGAAAAAAGTGGTAAGTTGAGGAACAGACAGATATTTAAATTTAAATGTATTGAACAGCTTGGGAAAAGCCACTGCTGTTATAGGCTAGCATTGTATATTGTCTGATTGGCTCTGACCTGGAGACAGTAGGCATTTAAAGTGACCAATCAGAAAGGGGGGGGGGGTTGCGGGCCGTCTATTCAATGCCCGCCCCCAAAGTGGCAAAACAGGGGTGCATGTCGTATGGTGGGAGAGTCACAGAAAAAGCACATATTGAACATAAAACCAGACCAGCAGTTTTATTGAAAGGTATGAGGTGTTTTTAAATGACTAATGATAGCATGTCTGTGCATGTAATGTCCTCGTTAATGTTCACAAAGTGTGTTTGCATATTGTTGTGGTGTTTGCTATACTTGTGCTATAGACGTGATGTCAGCCCTTGTAATGATGTATTGCATCTCAGCAAATACAATATAATGAGTTTCAGTATGTGCTATAAACCTTGGGTTTTTCAGTGTCTGAAACTGTGGGCCTACCCTCAGATAAAGCTTAGAAAAAAATGCTCCCTCATCCCCCTTAGTTCCTGGATGCCTATGGGTATGGGATCCCATAGACACTAAACAACTGGGCCAAAATAGCCTAATATTGTTGCTTGGCATAACTTCAGACTACGTAAAAAAAACATAAGAAAGTCTGTTCTAAGGAATTTATTAGTTTCTGACTCTGGGAAAGTGAGAAAAAACAGTAAAATTCCCCAAAGCTACTATACCTCTGAACTATCTCTTTAACCAAATCAAACACATTTAGGCAAATCTATGTGATCTCCTTTAGATAACCAATGTAATAAATAATGTAATTTTTTTACTTCCATTGACTGAGTCTCCCCTGAAACTGTTTGGAGCCCCTCTGGGGAGGCCCGCCTCCCACTTTTAAAACCTCTGCTATAAACGACGCAGTGTGTGTAATTACTTCAGAGATGAAGACGTCCTGTCAGGAAATGAAGAACTGGCAGAAGATATTCAACTGCAACAAATTTGAACAAGGTAGTTTTACTTTTAAAGTTTTACTATTGCAATTACTGCTTTTATTGATTTTTATTATTTATTGACACTGGCTGTCATATTACTTTTTGAATTGCCTTTCTTAATTCTTCCAAGCTGCCTGTGTGATTTCAGTCACCATGCCACCAGCCACCACGGCCACTATCCAAAAGCTACAGCAACATCTGGACTGACCAAGACTGCGCACAGGACCCTCATCTATTACAGATCAGGGATGTGGGAAAGTCTTTGCTTTTCAGGTAAGTAAAAAGTTCTGCATTTTTAGTAACAAAGAGAACAGCCACAAGGTTCACTCTGGATATATCAGATGAAGAAATTATCAAGTATTTTGTCCTTCATCTATTAGAGAAAATATGACTAAAGTGTTTTGCCATGTAAGCTCAACAACAGAACTGGAGTCATTTCACAACCACATCTTGATGTTACGCTTCCAAGAGGCTTGAATTATAATCATCATGTCCAAAACTAAAAGCTAAACTAAAAGGCAGGATGGAGCTACGGAGCAGAAACAGGGAGGGTGTGGGATGGAGGAAGTGCAGCTGCTTCCATAGTAATTTCAAGCTACAGCTTACTTGACTTCTAGATGTTGAATCTCTCAGCTTTAAATTTGACTAAACACATTTAAACACCTAGTATTGTGTTATAAGTGACTGACTCACTGTGCTTATTTGTGTGGATGTTTTGTGGAAACAATCTAATTAGAAGCACAGATGGTAATAATGTCACACAGTCTTGAGCACTGTCTGCTCTGCCACAGAACACCTTGTTTAATGTCCTGCTGTGTGTGCGGTGTGGTAATACTGTCCCGTAAACCCTCCTGTACATAAGCCTTGTAAAATTGTTTTAATTACAAATGAAAGTATTTCGCAAAGTGCATCACATTACTATATTACCTAGTCAACACATTATTGGTACAACACAAGGGAACTAAATGTAGATAAAGCACTGAAAGCCTTTTTGTTGTTAAAAAGGAAGTAATGCTAAATAAATAAATCTATTCTAAACTTATAATAATGAAACTGCACATATCACAGGGATGTAAGCTGCATGATGAGCCTGGTAAAGACTACAGTGTGAATGAAACACATCTGTCTTTGTTAAGTTGATGACTTTTTTTATGCTGTTTATTTGAGCTACAGAAGATTAAAAAAGGATGTTTTAGTTCATCTATTAATTTCTTTGCTCACCCTTAATTTAATTTCCAAGCAATCTAACAGTCTAAACATTGATATGTGCCTTTGTATTTGTAATTTCATTGTTTTTATTCACAGTATTTTCTTGCTGTCTCTGGAAACAACCACCTCTGAAGTACTATGAAAGATAATAAAGAATTAAGGCCATAAAACTGCCTAATATCTCACATAATACTGTATATTACATATAGCTTACTCTTTTAACACCATCCTTTAGAAGAGATTTGCTTTTTTTGGACTGCATCCAATGGTAGCATGCCAGGAGAAGACAGAGCCCTGAAGCCAACACAACAACAGCATTCATGAGTGGCTGGCTGAGCTTTCAATTAGAAGCCCTCACAAGGGAGGTCGCCCGTGTTTGTTCTTCTATCACTAGAGAAGCTCAGACATTAAGCTACATTATTTCACTCTCAAGAAATAAAACATTAAATTAGGTGTAATATATACGTTATCAATATGATAACACTTCCATCTTTCCTACTTACTTCTGGCTGTAGTTCTATGTATCATTTCCCTGCAGATGGTGTGATCTCACTTTCCCCACCCCCAACATCTCAGTCTCTGGCAAACACACAGTGTGGTGTGATCATCAGAAGAGAGACCCAACTTTCACTACAATGATCTCCACTGAAAACAAATGCCATAATTGGTTAAAAAAGAGCAATTCAGGATCTTTCTATTTCTGTGTGCCTCTTATCCTTCTCAGGTTTTCTCAGGGGTTTTGTGAAAATGAGACTAATTCTTACACTCATCACTGCATATTACTGTTTTATTTCCATCCTCTTCATGTATCCTGCATGCCTGTAGCCCTGTTAATCATTATTGTTACCTCCCAGATCTCCCAGCAGGATTTTTTATGCAGCATACTGGGCCCTGATCACAGTCTCACCAGCAGATCTGCCCTCCTGGCAGCAACCAGAAGCTAGAAGCTCAAAAATATTACTGTTTACAGTTGGAAAGATTCTACTGACAGAGAAATATGGCATTTCTCTACACAGAGTACACACACATATTCAGCAGCTCAGCATGACCATGATTAGGGTTCAACAGTGCTGCTTGGCGACATGTTACTGATGGACACAGACAGGAAGACAGATAGTGGAGTGGATAGTCCTTTCAGAGTCCAAGGGGATTCATTAAAACAATATACTGTAGTTCTATTTATTGACTTGCTTCTGACACATTCTGCACCAAGAGACGTACGTGATTGTAAAACCAAATCCTATGAGCTCAACTGTGAGGTTTTTGCTCACACTAGTGCTTCAAATTGAATTAAAAAAACTCTGCCCGAACCACATAAATCGCTCGCTTGCTGGGTGCGAAAACTGGTGATTCTGGTTCATCAGTCATTTTAGATGGTGAGATAAGAGCATTTTTCAGTTCTTTTTTTTCCCCAGTTGAAATTATTATATTTAGAGAAATGGATATAAAATGACTTTGGTTTACAATAACACACATAATCAAGAATAATAAACACACTACAGTAAGTTAATTGTTTAATTCCATACTTTTTTCAGTAATATGCCAACCTCTGCACAAATGTGCCCCATCATAGATAGTTAACTCTTGGCACCTGTTGTGGAAATATGTAAATTGACAAACCCTTAAATCTCTCTAAAATGAACATAATGCACACTTACATAATAATAACACATACTTCTTCTCTCTCACACACAGCTGGCCTCTCCTTTAGTGCTTATCATCATGTGGCTCACAGCCCAGCTCATATCTGAGGGAGCTGCTGATTATGAAGCACCATCGAACCTGAAGAGATGGAGCCAAGCGTAGCACCATTTCACACTGCAGCGGTTACACAAGAGTGGCCAAGCCTTTTTGTTTGCTGTATCATCTCCTGCAGAGCAACAGGCATAATGTGGCTGCCTTCACTGATCATTTTAAATAGAAATGTTACATCTAACATGATTCCTGTAAATTGGGTGTTTAATTTAAGAGTCTTCTTATTTTACTGGCTCATTGAGTGTAAGTCTAGGTTATTAACCTGAAAAATAGCACCACCAGGGGTCACTATACACCTAAAACCCCCAACAGATAAAATGTACTTGCTACCACATTTCTAAAACAAACAAACAAACAAACAAAAAGTACTGTTATTGTATTTTTGTATTTCATGTTTGCATTATGAAATTAGTTTAATCATCAGCTGTGTTTTGGTCCCGTTGTTGTACAATCAAAGCATCTTTCACACCATTAATCATTTTGCATGTCCCTCAATATAAATCAGTCTAAAATCACACTGACAATGTGTATTTGAGGGAAATATTTACATTTTTGAGTGGTGTGATATTATTATTATAAATGAGGTGTGATATTATTATTATAAATGCACATCATAGGATATCTCATGTTATTTAAATGAGCAATGTAGCCAAAATACACCAATGTACAACAATGAGCCATCATAATAACATTGAACAACCACAGCACTTATGGGTGATTTAATGTTGCAACATAAACATAATAAAGTCAACTGCATAATTTCACCTAATCAGTTATTCATATTGGAATTCTAACAATGTGTGAATGAGACAAAAATCAATTAACTACAAATATTTTTTTCACACAATACATGTTTGTGAGGAGCTAAATGATCTTCACTTGAACATTACATGTCTTTCAAACATATGTGGGCAGACATTCAACACTGTGAAATTTGCAGTTGGAAACATGATACTTGGGGTTGGAAACAGGAGGTGATCAGTGATCTCATGTGGCAAAGTCCACTTTTTGCCACCTCTCTATGTAACCATCCACCCAACCTGCCAAATCCAAACATGGAAATTTGTACCTTATATAGGCATCATAGATGACATCTGTCACTCAAACATGAGAGGCATGAAAAATAATTGAATTACATCCAATTGTACAATCTAATTGAAATACGAAAGCTTGAAAGTTGTGCTGACTGTCATGTGAAAAATTGAAACATTTGTGTCCATGTACACAAATCTATAGATTAACTTTTGTGACTTCATGAGCTGTCATGATACTGTGCAGGCATTTTCAACAGACAACCTTCTTGTACTTCAGGCACTTGGTGAAGGTTTCTTTGCAGGCCATTCTCCTCTGCTCTGTGTATAATTTAATTATGACTTGATGTAATAGTCAGATCACATACTCCGATGAATGTTTAAATGTTTAAACATAAACCACACGGAAATAAATGCATTTCATATACAGGTGAATTTGACCCAGTGGCTGTAGGTATAATGCCTGTATTTTAAATCTGGATTAAACTTCATTGTTTTTAAACACAACATTATTTTAGGAAAAGTCCAAAACCGATGAATAATGTATTTAAACAGAAATGTACAATTGAAAAACTGCCACTGGTGAATTGTACCCTGTGGTGGTTCTAGTGTTAATGGCTTTCCTCCTACAAATAGATTATTTTTGTGTATTGGTCAAACCATATTTTGTCTGTGAGGGAATTTCATTGAGTGGATGCCATGGTAGACTGTGTGTGAGTATAATCCAGTCACGTTACTAATTCAAATCATTCAGTAGTTCTTCCCCCGTGATAACATTATCTACAAAAATTCTCTCTTTATTACAGAAATTATGCATACTGTATTTGTCTGCAAAATGTGCAGGGTTTGCAGAACAGAAACAACTGGCAGCCAGAGACCTTCAAGGAATCTACATGAGCATAAAGCTAAGAAGAAACTAATTTACAATGTCCAATAAACTGAAATCCTGAGCAAACACTTTCTCCAAACCTGTTTTCCTCAGCAACTTTTTATTGGTTTCTGTCGCTGTTGCAAATTAATTAACCACCGGTGACAAGTTAAAGGCATGTGAATATAATATGCTAATGAGTATAAATATGCTAGTTTCACAGTCAGTGTGTCTAAATATTGGATATGTGATTACGTCCAAGTCGTCCTCCCTGGTGGAAGTGAAGTGTAAGTGCTCATTGAGCAGCTCTAAACACACATAATCCAGCAGAGCCCTAGGGTGGCAGCATTAGAGAGGGAGATGAAACAGACTCTGGAAGGAGAGTATACAGAGGCAACGGCATATACAATGAAATGCTATTCCAAATTTCTATCATAACTATAAAGATCTAACATTGTTGTAAGCCTCCAAATGTTTTCCAGCGTGTGCTAGAAATATCTGACAGTCTACAGTAGATGTATTCATTTATTTACTTTGTTTGGAAACTCTTTGTCAATGAAAGTCAAAAGTGTTATTTGGCATACAAGAACACACAGTGTGCTGTTTTGTCTCGAGTTATTTCTCTTTAGAAAAGAAAAACTTGCAGTTAATTAAAGGTCAAAGCTCACATTTCTGTACAGCCATTGCCCATGTTTCATGTTGTTCAAATTGTCCCTTAAAAAGATTTTTCACTGATGTTTTAGCTCTGCTCACAGCCTGGTTAATACAACTAAAAAAGAAAGCAAACACTGAAGCAAACTATAAAAAAGGCCATTTACCCCATGGTTCTGCTTGAACTGATAGATGAATTGTTTGGATAATCTAAAAATTAAATGTTTCTCCTTCAACTGCTGCCCTGTGTGTTTCCTTTTCATTATTCGCCGCCCTCTTTCCAGCCACTCTCTCCCATCATCTATTCAAAAGCCATCTCCTGTTTGTTTTTTCGTTTTGTTTTTCTTGCCCTCCATTGGGTGATGCAGAAAGCAGATCAGCTCCTTTCAGAAGTCTGTAGATAAATGGCTTTCCATGCAGCTGCTCTTAACAATTTTCATTGTTTTGATCTTAGCATGAGTATAAATTTGAACTGTTAAACTTGCAAATGAAAGGACTTTGGCAAGAATCCTGAGCTCTAACTGATCAATCATAAACAAAATGGCAACAAACATTGTACAAACACAATGAAACACATAAAACAAGCAAAACAGATGTCACAACATTGCTATATTAAAACACATAACAGGCTTTCTTAACTTGTCAACCATACCTGGTACCTCCAACTGTAGGCTGAAAACAAGGAAAAACCTCCAAAACAAAGTCTGTATTGTATCTATCTAAACAACTCCTCACTATTCTTTTCTCCAAATGATATTTTGTCATAACAAAATCACACTATTCAAATGTCTTCATAAATATGTATCCAGGAGGTGTGAGTAAGGCCAGTGTAGTTCAACTCCTACGTTGACGCTTGTGAAAAATAATACCAAGCAACATTTGAATAACAATGATTTGCTGAAAACAGAGGTGACAGTGAAGCCTCCTGGGAAATTCAAATCCAAACCATGCCATCAAGGCAGAGTTTAGGAAATGCACGACAGGAAGTGCAGAACGGGGCACACCTGTAGCTAAGACACAGGACTCTCACAGTGTTATTTATGGCTTTACCCACTGTGTGTGTGGCCATTTGCGTATCCACTACTGCTGGAGGCTGCACTTGGTTCTCCTCCACCTCACAACACCACCATGGGTTTGGCAGCCCTGCCTGTCTTGGTTTCCAGCTGGACTGGAGAGAAAGAAAGTGTCCTTGTGCTGTGGGATTTTAATGCAGCTTTTACAAAAATAAATAAATAAATAAAAATCTCCCCTCAGTGAGACTCACACACATCAGCAAACAAACTGTTCAATCTTTCAAAAACCTCCCGGGACTAACTGCCTGTTAGAGACAAGGGGAAAAACAATGCCTAGATTTCATGCTAGAGGGGCCCACTGACTTGAGTCCTGACTTGCCTTTGTGTCAAGTCCCATAAGATCTTTTAAGCATAGAAAGAAATGATAGTGGGAACACATTTCTATCCTTAGAGTGTGATTTTAGTTGGTACTTTTTATGTTTGTTTTGAATGCCTTCTAGTTTTAACAGATACTATAACACGTCTACTTACTGTGCATGATGATATCTGAACTCCAGACATCCCAAACAGTTAAATGTACCCTGTTGAGTTTTAAAAGCACCACAAAGCATGAATATCTCAACATAACACATGAGAATGCAAACAGACACAAGGATGTTTTAACCTACAGACAGTAAGTGGTTGGTAGTACCAGCAAAAGGAAACAACTGGGCAACAAGGATGTCAACAATGCAGGTTTTTTTAAAAACTCACCAAAAGGTCACATGCTTGTTCCCAAGGATACACATAATGCATGTTGGTAACATCAACTATGCTGCGGTTTTAAATATGTATTATGCTTGTAATCATGAAAGACTGAAATGTTGTTTTCTGTCACAAAAAAACCTTTTCACACATTGTTTAACCCTGTGGTAATCTTTCATGTTCCTTGGGAAAAAAAACAACTAAATAACCCACGGAGAATGCCCTTTGGCACAATCTATGATCATTTTAGTGTGCTGTTTTAAGTTATTTTGAAAAAAACTGTCCTTATGCATTCATGCCAGATAGAGAGCAAGATTTTGAAACATCAAAGACTTGAATCAGAGTTGATGTCACTGAGAAGATCTGTATTCCTCGAATAGCTGTCTGGTTTGTATTCCGAGTATCAAGACAGGATGCTAGATGTTTATCAAAGAAAAATAGAACAGTGCATGACAGTGATCACAGCACAACAAAGATTTATCTGTAAGACGACTACAAAATGCTGAATTCATCATACTGAACCACCTGTACACCCAACCCTCCCCTCTCTCTTTCAGAGATCCACGGTGCCAGGTTTTTTTTAAAATCCCCATCTCTGCCTGTGCCAGTCTTGTATCTTACCTTTGGGACAGATTATGGCTCATTGCTCTTCCACTGTCCCCATCATGCCCTCCCCAGCTGTGACTGGCTGCTCCTTGTCCTTGGCCATGGCTAGAGGCTGCTAATGCCAGTTGGATGCTTCAATGGTGGGAATCTTGATGCCAGCCAGCTGAGTAACCTCTGGCAAATGTGGCAGTGTGTGTGTGTGTGTGTAGCTGTGTAGGTGTGTAGCATTGGCAGTAGATTGTGTTGTGTCTATCTCTCCTGGCCTCCTGCCCACTGTCTGTCTCTTAACATCTTTGTGGGTCATATCCACTCCTGGAGCCTCTCCTGACACTAACACCATGACACATGGCATTAAACAACAGACCCAGAAACCATACAACCTGTGGAGTATGAACCTCAAGTCATACAGACCCGTGACTGCTTGCTCTCAACTCACTACAGTCATGCAGCTGCCAACAGACTTGGATGATACTGTACAGTCCTGTAAAGAAGTTGTGAATGCAAAGTCAAAAAAGAGCAATAATATCTGAGGTTCATGAGTATCCAGCTGTCTGTGTGTTGACAGAAGATATAAAATCTAAATATTTTATTGTAAAACATTTTTGTGCATGTTGCTAAGACAGCATGTAGACTAATGAAGCCTGCAGGCTATAGGGAACAGTAACTTACCCAGTGCTTACATTTCATATGTAGATGCTTAATCCTCCCTGCTTCCACTCCTCTATTGTAAATGCTGATGTCCTTCACCCAGAAACCATCTCTCCACCTATTAGAAAGCCAGCGGCTCTTATCAGATGATGGCACTCGTTTCCATTGAGAATTGATGGCTACAGTTAATCAAATAGCCGGAAGTGAATTGCTTTAGTGTGATATAATAGGTGAGCAACAGTACACTGCTTTAAATCAGCAACAAACATCAAAGATAAGTAAGCATAGCCACCCCTCAGACACTATCTGTGTGAGGATGCTCCAGCTGATAGGGATCTTCAGTGAAATACTGTTTAATCTTCCAAGACTGGTGAAGAAATGCACCATTGGTCCATGTCCTTCAAAATGATGCATATTTTCTGATGTGACACCAAGACCATGGGCCTGATTTACTAAGATCCCAAATAAAGGGAGCTAAATGTGCGTGCACAGTGCAATAGATTGTGCATTTAGTTAGCGTGCATTTTGTGGGTGATCTACTAAGAATAACTGTTTAAATGAAAACAGGTGCAACAGGGTTCAGACAGCAGTGTTTAAATTTAGGATTTTGCATGTATTAATGGAGAGTTTGGACGAGCAGCAAAACACCATATGGGAGAGTATTTGTGACAAAGTCAATGTTGTTAGTAAAACTAAAAATATTCCACTCCAAAGGTATTAACACAGGTGGAAACAATCTGTCTCTGCGTATTCTGTCATTGTGTCTCCATCTCCTCCTCTCCACAGTGACAGCAGTCATTTGTGTGCAGTGATCAGCAGGTTAATACCTGCCCTTCAAAGGTTTTATTTATAGACACAGTTACAGTCAGCAAAATTACAATCCAGTTTGGTAAATCACAATTGCGTGTGCTGAATAACATATTTACATTTTCTCCTCCCTGTATTTTGCACACTGTGCTGCATTAGTAGATCAGCTTGCACATTTTTTTGAGGGTGATGTCAAGTTTGCACATGTTTACATGTGTTACACACACAAGCCTTTAGTAAATCAGGCGGTACATATCTACAATCTTTGTTACATATTCCCTGCTATAAAAATAAAAAAACAGACAGAAAACAATGAAAAAAATGGCATTCAGCACCATGGACAGCACCCTTTGAACACAAAAGGTGGAGAACTAGAGGCAATGCAACCTAATACCAAAACAACAGAACAGGTATGTCTGACAGGTGATAAGAAACATAATGAGTGATCTACATACACCTGGCAATAATACAAACAATTACATTATTAAGTTCATTAAGGTTATATATAAGTTAAAAACAAAACTTATGTATAAGTTATTCTCAATCAGAACACATTGACAGGATAGCACAAAAAGGTAACATCATCTCTTAAAGATCTCAAAGGAACCTCGGAGCATCAGTTTTGCTCACTGTTGGTAAAAGCTGAATGTTTTACTGGCAAAAATATGAAATATGGCTGCTTATATAACAGGAAACTGGCACACTGGGAGTCAGCTTGGAAAAGCTCATCAGTGCATGATGAGATATCAGACTACTGTGATGTAAGCTGTGCCACAGTTAGCATGTCTCACACCAAGCCACCTGAAAGTGAGGTGTTAACTTCTCTTAAACATCATCAGCTGGTGAGATTCCAGCTATAATTTAGTTTAGAGGGTGGCAGTAAAATCTATCTCCATTTTCTCTCCATCTCATTAAAACAGTCCCTCTTTCTTTATCTGACTTTGAGATAAAGAAATGTGTCTCCCTGCAACCAAACTCCATGAGGTACTTTCAAATGGGTCACCTCAGTAAATCAGAGAGAGAGAGAGAGAGAGAGAGAGAGAGAGAGAGAGAGAGAGAGAGAGAGAGAGAGAAATAAAACAAATAAAAGAAAGGCTTGACAGAGCAGGATGAGAAACAGAAATATCAGACGACATTTTCTGTCTCTAATGAACATGAATTTTCTCATCCAGTCAAGACATAATTCTCTCCTCGTGACCTTCAGATCTGCCCTCTCACAACATATCTTTACTCTTGACCCTTCTTCACCTTCATTTTTGACAGATGTCTCCAAACTACTGTTGTAGTTGTTCTGTCTTTTTCTAAAACAGCAGATGATGGTGCAGTGCCCTTAATTCTCCTCTATTATCCAATATAATAAGGTCAATGCCTAAACCTGCTGCAATGATTAACAAACTGAGTGATGGTGGCAGCATTTTAAGAGGAAATTCGACCCCTCTTTCACCACCACTCTGTGAGATATGACTGGACTCTCCAAATCACACTGATTATTCTTTTGTTGTGCAGTTACACAGCAGCTGTTGGAGTGTTTTATTGGTTCTTATTAGTCTCACCCCTTCAGCAGGAGTCACAGCACATCTCTCAGAACTGACGCCACTTGTCCATAAGCAGTCAAGGCATTTATATAAAAAGTGTGGAAAATGTAGCTTCTCTGTGGGTAGATTGGTTAAGATTTACAAGGAGTGTTAAATGTCCTCAGTAAGAATATGAGCACGCTGTAATGTTTCAAATACTGACAGCATGGCATACAGTAAATTTCACAAATGGTGTTGTGTTGATTGCAGAGTTGTTTAATATGATGAGTAGTGATATTTAAGTGATCTCAAATTGGGCAAGTGTCAGATTGAAAGAGGCTTAGCACAGAGGAACATCTGAATTACACATATTGATGGGAATTCATGCTATTCATGTTAATAATAGTGTTTTATGAGCAAGATGTGTGTCATAAGTGACATAAGTGTGACAAGCTGGAATCAAGTGGAATACATTATGATGGCATTTCCCTCCTGAGATGCAGCTGTTTTTAATGGGACAATTTACAGAAAAACAAGCAGGAGTCTGCATTGCGAGGAGACAGCTAGCATTCAGAGACTGCTCTTCGAAGGAAAGCATCTGTCATTTCAGCAAATTTCATGTTACATTTTCTTACATTCAACTGACATCTCCTTCTAGCAGCCATACTGTAGAAACCCTTGTTCATTTGGAGCAAAGGAGACAGTAGTGGACATTATTATACAACCACAAAGTCACACATACCAAACTGTTTACCATGACTCTACTGTCTATTTATACGTTCCACATAAAATGTACTTTCTAATACCAACTGTGGATGTTCAGGTGAGAGGTCAGAGGCAGAGTGAAGGGCATGCTGGTGTCACTGACTATAATCTGGAGTTGGGTGCAGCTTTCTACAACCCAGTGGAGTGGGTCATTGTGACAAGCAGCTCAGATCTGCCAGCCAGCTGTGACACATCTTCTTCCAGCACTGACTTAAGGTGATTTATGGAAAAGAGATTTCATATTCCGCTTAATCTTCTTTGCTCTGTGAACATTTTTGAAGTGCCTTACATAGCTTTCTGATCTATGAATTGTGCTTCACAAATGAGTCTGATTTGGTTGTCTTACATTTCAAAACACAGTGTGGATAAAATAAGATAAGAGAGAAGAGGGGGGAGAATGAGAAGAAGAAGAAGGAGTTTTCATCATTCTGTAGACCACCTGAAACACATCGAACCTCATCTCTGCTACATAACGACTTAAAGAGGATCTGTGGTAACTTATTAGTAGTTTGTTTTGTTTGTTTTTTTTGTCCAATTATGATGGGATCACATGAGACGCATGCTAACCCCAGGTGAAACAAGGGCTTAAGAGACAAAGCACAAATCTTTTGAGCAAACATAACCATTCAAATCCAACTTGACAGCACAGAAAACACAGGACAAGCTAGAGCTCACTTCGTTCACTGAACAAGAGAGTGGGGTAGTGATAGATAAAAGGAAAAAAGAGAAAAGGAGGTGTTAAAGCTGTTCAAGTGTGAAGATGTGTTGAGATTATTTATCATAAAATTGTGGTTGATACTTAAGATGTGAACTGGAGTTAGCAAAACAGAAGGAAAAGGGAAACTCAAGCTACATTTTGTATTTATTTTTTTCTAAAATTAAGCATTCTATTTTAAGACGCACACTTTTCAGACACGCAGTTATGTATGGTATTTTTAATTCAGGTCTTACTCTCCAAGAAATAAGAAAATAACATTTATTTATAAGCACCTCAGTTCAAAGTGAAAACAATGACAATAAATATGACTGAAATATGAATCAAACTGTCTTTATTTGATTTGACATTTGTCAGTTTTTGCAATACAGGCTATACAGTTAAACTGACAACACCACTCCAGTGCAGCAGAGTATCTATTTGAAGGTTACTGTCAGATACAAATACACTCAACAGCAGTTTGATGCAGGAAGAGACACAGCACAGCATGATCTGTCACACTGCAACAGCTTTCCAGTGAACTACAAGGCAAAACCAACCTGTATTTCAGCCTGGTCTGGTGTGAGAGAATCTTATGGGCATTCCATACTGGTAATTCATGTTACTCTGCTGATTTTAAAATGCTGGTTTTCCTGTAAGTATGAATTCCACTGAAGTGGGTTAAGCATGTAGGCTTTTCTCCCAAGAAAAACAGCACAATATCAGTCACCCAAAAACAACATATAGATATGTCTGAGTGACAGATGCCATCCAGTAGCTGTAGTAATTGTGACCCAGAGCAGTGGTGCGATGGGTTGGGTGGATGGCTTAATCCAAACTTGCAAAGAGTGGACTTTGCAATGGAGACAACAGTTTGTTTCCCATTTCTAACCAAGAGTCAGGACAGGTGAAAAACCGTAACTACCCTACTCTAACCTTAACTCTGTGGTTATTATTGTTGCTTTAACCTTAACAAAGTGATCATTTTAATCCAAACCATGATCCTTCCATAAACCCAACCTAGTGGGTTTTGTGCCTCTGAAGATGTTAACCACAGTATTGTCAAATCATAAAATCTCATTATTATTTAACAGTGATTTGTAACGGTTTTGGAGAGCACTGACAGATGACGTCTAGTGGATTACTGCCAAAGGGGGCAATTGTTTAGAAAGCATTCCTATTAGTTGTTCTGGTCTATTACGTATTAAACACCAAAATTAAACATTCACCTTGGTTGCCTAATTTGGAGAACTTGTTGCAGTTTTCTGTTTTGTTGTTATACACATATATTTGATACATAACTGCATGATGGGACACTAATTTAGCACTAATTTAAATGAAACCAGACAACTAGTGCAGTGGTTGCTGAGAACAATGGTATGCACCTAGGGTGCTATATTTAGGTCTGGATTACTGTCCAAGTATGTGGGCTCTCTGTGAAGTCTTTCTGTAATCACAGTTCTCAGTCCACAAGACAGGCCTCATGTGGTAATCACCACAAACTGGTCTTTATATTGTCACAAACTGGCTCAACATATGTGACAAGGAGGGGAGACAAGTCAGGATTTGAAGTGCCAAATGAAAATGTTTTATTGTAACTAAAACAACATATCTACAAAAAGCATGAGGTGTGGAGAGTAGTGGCATCAGTGGTGAATGTAGTGTGTGGATGAGTGAGACATTTGTGTGCTGCTGTTGAGTGTAAAAGGAAAACACCAAAACGAACCCAGAACCTGTAGCGGCGTGGAGCCTAGGAGGGAGGGAGGGAGGGAGGGGGAGAGAGGGGGAGAGAGAGAGAGAGAGAGAGAGAGAGCGAGAGAGAGGGAGAGAGAGAGAGAGAGAGAGAGAGAGAGCATGAGACCAGGCTGGTATTCATCACCTTGATAGAGGCCTAGCCAGGTGTCAGCACCTTGCCCTAACGACCCTCCCTGACTGCCAACTCCTGCAGGAAGTAATCAACTGTATGATGGCGAGCAGAAAGGGAGGGGTCGTAACAATATATTTATACCAAGAAAGACATCAGGACAAATAAAGCCTCATGCCCTGAATCTGTTGACATTACCCACCCACATTCACACCGAGAGAGAGAAAAGACAAAGAAAAGGAAACGAGGCTTTGAAAGGTCTCATCTCTCGGTCAGGTAGCTGCAAACACAACAGAACTCTGCTTTACCTCGATAACATCTTCATATGATCAAAACACATTTTTACAGTAAGGTCAGTGTTGTGTCCTGTTAGTATTTAAACTAAACTAAATTTCACCACATTGGTAATTTAATCAATGTGTCTGTTCCCATCAGATTAATCCAAAAGTAGTTCAGTAAATGCCACACGTTCACTGAGCCAGTGAAGCATACACGTTTTTTTTCTAATTCAAATTAAATTGTGCAAAATTTAGAACATTTGGCACTATCATGAAAGAAAAATCTGCCCAATTAAGATCTTGTTTCAAAGAATGAACAAGCTGGCATCCCAAGAAATATCACAGTAAAACTGCAACTAAATATAATAACTAAACCATTCATTAAGAGAATAATGAAAGTTGATAGAAAATAAATGCATTTTGTCAGAGGAACACTAGAGTAAATTCACAGGCAGCTTAAAGACAGTTGCGTTCACCTTTCCGACACACTTAAGTGAGTATATCTCTCAATATGCAGCATAAATGTGTAGAAACCTGTATCTGACAAAATGTAAATGAGCTGAAGATGTGTAGAGATATTTGGTCTATTCCCCCTGCACTCTCTCCACAAAGTGTTGATAGGCTTTACAGATGCTATCACTCTGATATGGATGTATAGCCAAAAACCTGTAAAATATATGCAAATTGAAAGGCAGAGCAAAAGCTACTTTTGCGACTCACTTTATGATTGTGTTATGACTTACTATGACAGCCATGATCTAAAAAAACTGGTGGATTATCTATCTGGAACCTGTCTTATTTAAAAATGTGATAGAAAAACAAACACAACCCCCAAAGGCAAAGAGTTGGCTGAAGTGAGTTTTGAAAAGTTTGAAGCACACGAGCAAGATAAACCCCCTCAAGTTTTAGTGCTGTAAAACAGTGATATATTTGATAGACATTCCACAAGAAAGGTGTCTTGATGGCTGAACTACACTGTGCTGACTTTCTGCAGGTATGGCTCCTGGATTTGAAGGTGGTCGTCATCAAATTGACACATGTAATCCTCTTTTTCCTGGTTGCTGAGGTGGTGGTAGTGGTGGTAGGGTGGTGGTGGGGGTGGGGGGATTTCAGATGGGGAATTGACCACTAACAGCAAACTGTACAGAGAGACTTCAGAGGTGGCAGAGTGTTGATAATTCATGTGGATTGTACTGTATTTACTGAACTTGATGGACAGACAGACTACTTCATTAATCCCAAAGGGACACTGTGAGAATTGCAATGAATGCAAAGGTTTGGATAGATCATAAAATAGTTGGCAGAAACTGAGGTGAACAAACATACTTTATTGCTGTTTGGCCACCTTATTAAGTTTCTGCTGGCATCAGCAGCCATGAGTTAAAATATGAAGACAGAAGAGAGAGGGGTATATCACACTGGAGCATTTAACCCCATATATTAATGTCAAAAACCATGTTTTAATGGATTGTGTTATCAATATTGTCTGACTAAGCAAGACAAGGTTAAAAAAAACAAACAAAAAAAACAGAACTCATGAAATGTTTGCCTTTGAGTCCTTGTAAGGATAAAACTACAAAACAGTCATGCCCACACTAATTTTTGGTCCTAATGTCTTCAACCAGATAATACCATTATTGACCCCCCTCTTATTATCTCATCATTATATTAATTTACCTGAATTGTCTCGAGTAAAAAGTTTATGTGTCAAATTAAGACAATTCTAAATGAGCACATTTACATTTAGACATACAGCACATTCATAGGGGATAGCTACCAGGATTATTTCGACTTTCCAGAGGTTTGTCCTCTAATGGCTTCTTCTCCCAGGAGGCTGTGGATGGCACAACACTGCTCCTAAATTACAGAGCTTGGGGATAATTCATTCCCATTCATTGTAGGTTATCTTCAGAATCCTCACAACCAAAGTGCTTGCTGCAGATGTTGGTCACTTTCAGAGCACTGGTGAGAAAATATTCACTGTTTTGCCAAATATTTAAAACCTTGACACACACACTATGACTTAGAGTGTGATTACCCTCTCTCTCTCTCTCTCTCTCTCTCTCGCTCTCTCTCTCTCTCTCTCTCTCTTTCTCCCAGCAGCATTGCCACACATAGCTGGGAAGCTGGCGGTTTAACACCTGCCGGCTCTCTCAAAAACTGTACTCAAGCCCAAAACATGAAACAGCTGCATGCATAATGGTTTAGAGGATGTTCTCCAGCTTTACAGCACTTAGCAAGCTTGTTCTCAGCTTACTTTACTCTATGGGTCAAACGGCATTTCTGTGTCAACCGGAATAATCATTGATCGTGGTACGCACTTTCAAAATATGTAAAGTTCTGCCAATTCCAAATCTCAGTTTTTTCTTTGCTTGAAAAAAAAAACAATTCTTCAGTCAGTGACTATCTTAAGACAAAATTGGTTTCTTTGCAATGTTGCTTTGATCCCAGAGGAATCAAGCTAATATATCTCTTCTTTCTGTTTCACCATCCTCTGCCCCCTATTCATTTTCACGCCCACATTCACAATATTCTGTCATATTCTTCTCTCTCTCTCTTCACAGTTTTTATGAACTGAGGAACTGTGATTTACACTTTATATTAACAAGTTAAAAAAGTATCCTTGCTGAAAATTGTGCACTAATATCAAGTCATGTTTGTGGGTGTGTGCGTGGGTGAAGTCTGACATGCTTGTTGCTGCCAGAGCCCTAACAGCCTTTTTTTGTAGGATTTGACAAAGCCAATCTTAGTAATGTGAGATCAAAGTGTGGATGTTCGGAGATCTTCATAAAAGTGTTTCGCGAATACATTCAAAGCACGTCCCTGATGTCATTACACAACAGATCTCTACTTGTGGGCCGCCATCTTCCTACACAATGAATCCCCATGTGATCAAATCAAAGCCATAGACTAGTGCTGGATGAAGGTTTTACACCAGAAGAGAAACCAAATTTTAATACACTGTTACAGAAAGAAACTGAGAACATGCTGTACAAAGACCCATTCAGCTCTATTGTCAAATTTGACCATTTGACCTGTTTCCTTTGTCTTCCTTTCCTCCTATTTTACAGCTGAGAACATGATATTCCATCAGTATGGCTGGTGTGTGTGTGTGTGTGTGTGCATGCACGCTGGTTGGTGTGCTTGTGTGTGTGTGTCAAGTGTCTAATCTATGCTGCACGGATGGAAAACTAATGAGGAGAAGCAGATTCCCTCAGATGATTATACACCAATAATACATACCATACCAAGCACGTACAGTACATACAAGTACAAGCAGCTAATAAGAAAATTTAGGAGAACGAGAGCAGCAACTAAAGTAAGGTGTAGAGTGAAGTAAATCCCAAGGAGTCATCAGCCTCCCATCAGCTTCTACTGCAAGAAAAATAAATAAATAAATGGTGAAATCAGTGGAGCCTTAATCAATTTATCTGCAGGCTCCTTCTCATTGGACTGCATGTGAAGAATCTATGATTGCAGCTGGTGGAAAACCCCATTCTGAGAGACAAGAGCAGCAAGACTAGAGGGGACATTTTCTGTAGTGTGGGGAAGGAGAGAGTGTGACAGTGACTGAGAGATTCTCTAAACCTCAGAGCTCAATCTTTGTATCTCTATGGTGTGTGATTGCTTCAGGAAAGGCAGCCAGCCTGTCAGTAATAGAAATGTGAAGCGTTTGGCTCAAGAGCAGAGATTGGAATGAGGCCGATCCTATTTGCTCATATCAGTATGTTGAGCAAGTAGCGTGTGCGAGAGAGAAATAGATTGTAACAACTGGGTATTGATTTTTCTTTTTTTATTGTATTTAATTTAACAATTATTGTGGAGCAGGCACTGTTTTACCTTCTGCAAAGCATGGCTGATAAAGCAAAAAAAAAATGTTTTCAGCAGTTTCATGTAAACTGAATCCCTGTAATCACCTGGGGCCAGATGTATAAATGATGCATACACACCAGAACCATGCATATGCTATCTTGCACATAAACTGGTATTTATAAGACTAATTATCTGGTATTCAAATAATGTGCACACCTCATGCATACTTCAGACCAGGCATACACATGTTTTTTAAGAGCCAGCTGCAGTTTATATTATGGCTGGAGAGTGAAAACTGAAAGTGAGAGACACAATTTAAACAACACTATTTTTTCTTTGTTTAGGTTGATAACCTGCTGGACTGATTGTTATTTTTATGCATCTACACAGCAAACTGTAATATACGATTCAAAGGTGAATTAATGAAATTGGTTTTGTGTTATTAATTATATAACTGTGACACACCTGCAAACTCGATTTCAATTTGAGCGCTACAAAGTGACCACTGAAGACATTTATCATGTTTGAACATGACGAGATATCATTGCTGATGATGGTCCAGGTGTTTAATCAATTACACGGATGGTGTAAATAGCCACACAATTTAATGGTGACAATGGTGGCAAAATAATGGTGCATGTAATGGAAACCATTGGTGCCTCACCAGTGCATAGTGAGAATGCATTGTTTGTTTCAATGACAGGTCTGACAGGTTAAGCAGGCAGAATACTAGTATGAACACAGCTTATTAAAAAGGTGTTTCTACATCTATTTATGTAATTCATAAAACAGAAGCAGGCGAACACACAGTTTTACAAATCTGACAAAAAGAATGTACATTTTTGCCAGGTTTATGAATGCGGCAGCTGATATGGAAATTCACCTCAACTTTCTCTTCATTCTTGTTACACTGGGAGAGTCTAGAGATGCATAAACACGTGACTTAATTATCACACAATCTATCATGATAAACATATATTTGAATATTGCTCAATACTTCTTTCATATTTGGTAATTTATTTTGGATTAACTTTGAACATATATTGTCATGACCCAGCAAATATGCATGTGCTCTTTACAGGTTTGACTGTAAGGACTTGTAACTGTGACAACAGCACCAAAACATGTAAAATGTTGCTTTAAACTGAAAAATATCAGGCTCATGTCATATCATCAACAATCAAATGAAGTTGATTCAGTTATTTATTTACAGTATGTACAGAGAACAGCGTGCAGATGGTAAATTTTAGCCATAGTGAATCCAGATAATCCAAATATAATTTGAGTTTGCTTTGTAAAACAGGCATGGAGACCAAACAAAATCAATGCCAGATAGAAGATTAATAAAACAGTTTCCAAGAAAGATGATGATCAATGCCAGATATTGTGCAGACTTTGTTCTTGTCACTTAGTTTTCTTCATTGTCTTGATTCCACACAGATGTTATTTTTTCTCTGGGTTGTTGTGTTATGCTGTTGTGTCAAATATTATTTCCATCAATCTAACTTGGTTTGATCCAATGAATAGGTTTCCATTCCAAAAAGCAGAGCTCTAAATAAAACAGAAACAGAAACTTATTCTGCTGACATTAAGATTTTGTTCATTTCTTTTCCCTTCATGTTTGCTGTTTTTGTCAAATGAAAATAATAAACTCACTCACAACAGCAAAATTGAATAAAAGGCAAACATCAGTGTTACATCAAACAGGAAATAAAGGCAGCTCTACTCTCTGTCCTGAAAAGTTGATTTTTGAATGTTTCATTCTGATATGATGTAAGTATAGGGCCATTTTCAAGTAAAGAGTCATGAGATTCATATTGCAGTGCACTATAACCACAGATACGATGAGCGTTTTCCAAATGGCCAAAGGTCATTCTACTATTGTTGCTTGGCAGTGAAAGCACAAATGTACAAAATTGTAGATTTAAAATGAAGATGCTGAGAATCAAGGTTATTGGAATGACATCTGCAAAATAAATTGTAGTGAAACACAACAAGAGGCTGACATGAGAGTTATGTTCTTACAGGCACAATACATTAAAAAACCGAGGATATATTCACAACATGAGCACACAACTGAACTGGTCATATGAGACAGTCTGTAGGAAAATGTTTAAATCTTTTCAAAGGTTTTATTGTTGTCACATAACACAGACATGTACATTCACTGTATCCAATGAAGGTATTGGGGCTGATTCTATTTTTTAAAATGGTGACAAGAAAGAGGTGGCACACGGTTTTAACTGTATTCATTAATTTCCTGTTTGTTCTAAAAATCTGTTCTCTTTTTAGATTTTACAGGCGCAGCTCCCACTGGGATAATGGTTGATGTATAACTTCCAAGAAAAACTACAGCAAAATGATGCTTGATTTTATGTTTTCCCCTGTCAGGGAGTGTGAAGACTTCCACTGTACAAATAATGATTTGACACCAAACACCAAAACAAAAAAAAAGTTTACATCAGTGCAGGATCATCAGGTGATTCATCCAACACCGTTTTTCTTTTGCTCCTGTTCTGTTCTGATTTTCTTCCTCCAAACTGATCATCTCTGTAGTTGTTTCCTGCCCTGTGTGGGGAAGTGAATGCAACTACGTATGTTCTGTATATGTTTCTGTCATTTTTCTGTCAATTTTAATCCCTCCCTGTCACTGCCACACAATAAGTTAGTGTGTTAGTGTTTGCAATATTTGATGGTCTCCTGGAGTAGCTTAAATATCTCTGCAACAGATCATTTATCCTCATGTCTTTATCCTTCTCTGTTCATGTAATATATCTCTCACACACTGTGAACGTAATGTGCAAAGCACCTACTAATGGAAATTACATACAGCAATTTGTCCTAATTAATTAAATGTAACCGGCAGGAGAGGGAGTCTCTGGTACCCTGATGAACAGGCACATATGAAGATCAAAGCTTTAAGGCAGCCCTTTGAAGAGCTTAAGTTAAGTAACATGGAGCTTAATCTTGGTTTCAGTTGCTGGGAGATGTGTATCTTATGGAGAAGAGGAAAGTGAATGTCCATTTGTGAAGCTAAAAATACAGAAAAAACTAGCTGAAAATACTTGGTGAATAAGACTTGGTGTACAGGAGAGGAGTTGTGTAATGTGTTCAAAGTATGATGGGCAGTGTGCTGTATGTGGGTGTTCTGAAAGTTAGAACAGTGGAAATCCTAAAAGAAAAAGTGGCATCAGATGTTTCATCATCTTTGCTTTATTTTCATTCAACTTAGAAATGACACATTTTTTACTTCAAACAAACCACAGTTTCACAGACCTCTCTTAGAAAAACAGACTAGAATTCACAAACAATCTGGTTTAAAAAAACTCAAACACCTCTTGGGATCTTGGGAAGGTGTTAGCAACAGAGAAAGAAAGAAAAAGAAGATGTCAGTGCAAGCCCAGATGATTCTGAAGAACAGAGGGATGATGGTTAGTGAATGGACAATAACTGGACATAAATCAGACACTTTAGTTCTTTATCTGAGGTGGTAATGGATGAAAAATGAATGCATTTCTGAATCAATCTCTGAGTCTTAAGGCCAACAAAAGAAAATTGGTCTGCCTCACTGACATCTTTCTCTCGCTCTCTGGCTGAATCCCTGACAGCTAAAAGATGTCAGACTCACTGAAGCACAACCTCCTACAGCACTTCACATGTTTGAAAAGCTGCAGCCAGAGAAAGGAAGAAGAGGATACTTTTATCTTCCTCCTTGGGAGGTAAAAACTAAAACCTGTCATTATATATCACTTAGCTACGCGCCTCAGGAGGACCTCAGTGCTGAAAATCAAGCCTAATCTGATCTCTGACAAATACTAGCTGTTCTAACTCACAGCCTTTCACACCATCCAGGCTGCTTGCCAGCTGTTTTACTTTCAATGTATGGAACTGTTTTCTGTGTTTGTACAAACAGGGTCCAGCCTATGAAATAGGCAACAAAAAGACAAGTCAAAAGGTCTGGGTCATTCTTAAAAAACTAGACAGAGTGGCAGTATGGTTGCATACAGTAGAGTTCTGACATCATTTGAACAAATCATAAAAATATAGATGCTAAAATGATCAAGGAATGTAGCATACTGTAGCTAAATGGTAGCATATGTTATATGTTTATTTATACACAATAAAAGTTAAAGAAAAAAAGAGATGTGATCGAAAACAAAAGATGCATCACTATCTCCATTAATAAACATTTTCTCCATCCTGTTACATTTCTGTAATGGATGGACCACATGACCTGTAGTTTGGCCGCTAAGCTGAAGACCTGCACAGCAGTGTTGTTCCAGAGAGCTAGGCATGAAACCTGCAGGACTGAGATCATGTCGGATATGCTGCAGAGTTTCATTTTCCCACCTCTAAATATGAAACAAGTAAAAGCATAATAAAGCCGATATGTCTACTTCCTGTGGTTTATGGAAATGCATGGAAAGTTGAGGATTTTAGCATTAGTGGTATGAAGCGAGCTAGGATATCTGGTACATCGGGTACATCTGTTTTTGGGAGTTGCCGAGATCTGTACGGTAGAGAACTTTGTTAGTTTGCAGACCGTGGGCATGAATTTCCACAGTATTACCAAGTTTAAAAACTTCTCATAAGTCTCTGCTCTGTGAAGAACATTTTAACATCATCTTAAAATTCAAGACAGGCAGCAACCACTACACCAGCTAGATAAAATGTAGGTGCTAGGACGTGGGAAAAAGAGAGAATGGAATAAGGACAGTTACTCCTAGTGAGGGGACATAGATGATCTCTCATCATCTGCTCTGAGAAAACATGTGTTCTCACAATTCATTTCACACTTTACTCCTGAGACAAATCCAGGATCATCTTGATGTGGAACAAAAGGAGGTATTGCCGCTGAGCCACGATTCCATCAACAATGATACTGATCATTGAAACTTATACAAAACAACACCTTTGATTAAATGTTACAATCTATTTAAGCTCATCTATTGGGGAACTCACTTTCTCCACTCTGCCTCTCCTTCTTCATATACCCATTATTTCCCCTTCATACTCCCACACTGACTGTCTCCCTCCCTTTTTCCTCCTCCTTCTCTTCTCCTCTCCTCTCCGGCCCTTCATACCATCTGGGCTGCTTGCCAGCATCAGAACCGTGTTAAAGTGAAGCCAATATGCTTGGTCAGAGTGTAGGTAGTGTGTTCCTGTGGGAGACAAAGGAAGCTAATTGATTCAACTCTCAGCTCCCTGAGACGGGCCAAATCAGTTCTATTAGTACAGTCATGGCTGGAGTGAAAAGAGACCTGGGAGGTCAGACGATGTAAATGGATGGAGAAGAGATTCAGTTGAGACTAAAAGAAACTGGTAGACTAAAAGAAAGGATTACAATGACTTCCATCTCTTGTTTTCCAAAGGTTAGTGGAATTAGATTTTTTTTAACTGAAGATTATGTTGCAGGGTCACACTGGAGCATTTAAATCAGTTGACCCTACTGAGGGTTTCCCACAGAATATGTGAAAGCCACTCCAGATAAGCAAAAGGTGGTGACTAGTCTTTTGATGGTCTCTTAAACATTTGGTAGGTGTTCTCGATGAGCATTTCTGATATTTTGCTTCACTGGACATATGTGGCCTGATGCAAATACACTAGACAAGATGAGCATACATCTGGTTAACCAGTTCAACCAGAATTAGAGGTGGGCTATAAAACGATCTTGATTTGGGATCACAATGAAAATCAATAACAATGATGAACTTTGAACATTTACTTGATAGATGTAGCCTATCACACAGCAGAAATAAATGTGATAACAGCCAGTCAGTCTGCAATTTTTGGTCTGCGCATCAAAGTAGACGACCACTGACTACCGCGGTCTATGAGTCTATGCTAATGCTATCATTGGCAGGATTATAACCACCTGAAGTTCCCACTACATCTAAAGTAATGTTAGCCATTGTTTTGCTATTGGTTGCCCAGAGTGACAGGTGACAACTCAATTAAGATCATGCCTTTGGACATGGCAACTAGGAAATGGCTGAGCATGCATGAAAGAAGGTAGAAAGTTACCCCTGAATTCCTGTATGTATTAGTGTCTTCCTGACTGAACATTCTCTAAGCTTCATTTCATAAAGAAAACTAGTGATATAAGAACTAAGCACAGAAATGAACAGTGAGTAAGATGAATGAAGATGTTATGGCAGAATATGTATTGTATGCATTAAAGATGTAGCATAATGACTGGATTACAATTTTGCACTTTTTGCTCGGAATCCTACTTCTTAAATATTTGAGAGATGTAAACCACCAGAGCATACTTAATATATTTGAACTTACAGTTGAGTGTATGAATGTGCCAGGGCCATTGTGATCCACTTGTTTACTTTTTTTGAACCTCAAACATTTGAGATGCGGCCCTGTCAGAAGAATTTGATGAGATCACAGCTTTCAGTTTTATTTACATTATTTTAATAAGTTAAAAGGCAAGCAAACTTATTTTGTTATGGAAGTTAAAGCATGTTTGCAAAAGTTAAATGTTTACAATTAGATGTTATTAAATAGGGGAGACCAGGTACAGTTGTAACACGGGACGGTTGTAACACTTCAAATTGCTCCAATCAGAAACAAGCTAGAGTGATGACACTGACACTGTGTTTTTGAGGTACAAGTTTAGATTTTTCTATCAGATTTTTTGGATACTGTCATGAGATCAAATATGTAAGAATTCAAACAGTTATTACTGAATTCACTGTTTTGTAAGCTAAAAATAGAAATGGTTAACATGTGTCTAGTCAGCAGTCAAGCTCTATAGCATGAGGGAGAACCTTTTATTCCTTAAAAGCACTTTCATACATTGTTTCTGTAGTTGGCACATTAAAGTTTTTAATATAGGAAATAGGCTGTTCCAGTGTAAACGCTTTCTGATTTATTGGGAAGATTGCTAAAAGTGTTACAACCGTACCTGGTCTCCCCTATATTATTTTTTGAGCCTGACCGATACTAGATTTGTTTGGGACTGATGCCAATACTGATATTGGGAATTTAAAAAAATAAATAAAAAAGGCAATGTTTAATATATTGTTGATAATCTTATACAGAATATATAACTAAACACACATTTTTGCAATGATCCCTCAAATGTAGTTATAAAAACATTTATACAAATATGTAAAGGAGGCAGGGTTTTATACAGTTTAACAATAATCTTTGTTGTGTGCACTGAAACAGTACACTTAACTGGGAAACTGGTGTAACATCAATATGCTACATGGAAATATTGGTGTATGTTGGATAACATGCCATTACCAATATCAGTCAATAATATCAACTGACCAACATATCAGTCTAATTCTTTTACCACAAAAAATATTTTAAACCAAACCATGTTTGCACATGTTTACATTATGTTGTTTTATTTGTGATGTTAATGAACTAATGAACCCTTTGGTTCCTTCAGGCTACAGACATTATTAGGCAACTCTTCAAATGGCATTATCTAAATACATATATGTCCAGATTAACGATATTTGTCGAAATGGAAAAACTGAGCGTGATCTTTTTTTTACTCTGTCGCCTAGCTTTAACCAGAATTACAAAAAGCACAGACTGCCACTGACACAAAACATCAGCAGGCAGCATGAACTGCTGATGACTGGCACCAAACAACATTTAAGTTTTTTCCCAGGTTTAAACTAGATTCAACCAGTATGACCAGCATGATATCATCATAGGACCATCAAAGAACAACCTGGACTATTAAATGACAAGCAGCCTGTTGCCAGAAGAACCATCAGCCTCCACTCGTGCCCTCTGCTCTTCACCAGGACTGCTGCTGTATGAAGCAATGCCACAAAATGCAACAGATTGTTGTCCACTTCACACTTGTGTCTTTAGTCTGAGTCTCCCCACAAAACAAAGGCAGATTTCATAAAGCACTTATCTGTTGCATGTGACACTTCTACAGCCTTCATGTATGAGTGCGTCCCCGGCTCTCTGCGCACTGGCAGTTTGTTTCACGCAGGGCATTTTGACATTTCAAGCACGCATGAAACGCAGATACAATTTCCCAGATGAGCAACAGTGAGACCTCAAAGACCCGCGCATTAACACGAGCCTAGTGAACCGCCACAATCAATCAGCACTGCCCCAAACAATCCCCAAAGACTTCAAACTGCGCCACACCACATTACTATTCACCAGTTGTAACCCGGCTACTAAAAATCACAGTAACATTTCAAATGAAAGGAATGAAAGAGTCGATCCTTGCCTTGAAATCCGAAGAGGAAAGCGACGCCGGGGATCCAAACGCTGTAAACCCAGAAGTAATGCATGACGTCCTTTAGTCAGGTCCAACAGCTCCAGACGAGAAACTTGGTATCCTGGCGAGGGGCCGGTGTCCAACAGGTTATTTCTTGACCTCGGAGATAAAGAGCTATCCTCAGGAAATGATGGGTCAAAGTGAAGCAGCTCAGCAGCAGCAGCAGCAGATGATGATGCGAACCGCACAAGTGCAGAGGAACCAAAGAACTGGACTCTTATCTCCCTGTGACGAGCTGCGGGTTGGTGCGGCTGTATATCCTGTCCTGCTCTGCCATCTAGTGAAATTTAGAAGAAAAAGGAGCATTTGCACAAAAGGAGGGGGGACTCAAGCTGCCTTGCATTATTAACTGAGCCCAATGAGCCACTGCTCATATTATAGCAGTCTGTTGTCTCAGTAGGGTTTTGGAGAGTGCGTTGTAAATAAATCAAAGTTAATTGGGGTTGTCATGAAGATATCTTTCAAGGCGCATACCCTTACAAACGCTATTGTTGCATGGCTGTGACAAACACACCAACACTCTCCCTGTCTCAGTATAAGTCTAATATAGTTCAAGCAGTTAAAGAATGTCTTATGTCAATATGATTATTATATTATTATTCAATTGTATGTGATTATTTATGATTATTACCTCATCATGATGTTTATCTCATAATCTAATTTGATAAGCAACAACCAGACCAGTTCATTTGTTTAGAATTAGGTCAATAATATGCTGTCCATTATTATATTATGATGACATAACGCAACATATTGATGGCATAACACACAGCATTAATCATTTATGTTGTCATTTATTATTTACACTTGTTCCTAAACTGTTAGGGAATCAAAGCATTTTCCATGTTTCATGCTTATCATCTGGGTAGTATTTTGCATACCCCAGTCAAACATTATGAAATAGTCTACATAATCAAATATTCATTCATGACTACAAAATGATTTGTAACCCATAAATTATGAAAGTGGGGCTCTGTTAAGCACTGTTTACCATTATGTGAGAGAGCTCAGTGGTTTGTCAGCACCCAAAACAGCTTTCTCTACTTCTTTTTGATGATCTCCTAGGCTCCACTGCAGCACAGAACGATGGCATGGTTACAGCCAGAATCTGCCAATAGCACCTTTGCTATTGTCAGCAGCATCCATGCAGGAAATATTTCATCACCCACAGGTTGACAGGTATGACTTTGTTCATATGATATGCTGCGTCCTGGACAATGGTTCTAGCACACACTTGACCTGGATCAAAAGGCTTCCTGTCATGTCGGTAGGTGCTCATTAACAGAAAAGCTTTGCAACTACATTGTCATTTCGTGTGCCATCAAACATTCACGCTGTCTGTCTATGCAGTATCTGTCAGTTGATGGTGAGGCAGTGTAAGGTTTTTTAATGACGCTCTAGGTACAGATTAAGAGAGTGAATAGGTAGCAACTGCAGAAGTCTGCACAGTGTGTATGTTCCTAATAATCTTGTGAAAAATCCCAATTAATTTTTGTTATTAGCCAGAAGGCTGTGTCCTTGCTTTTATTAAGTAGAAAGTTTTAGAGTAAACAAGAATTTAACATTTAATATTTGAAACATTGTTGACATACTTTGCACTTTATTATTTGCTAGCCAAACCCGATGAGGACCACCACTTTAACCTTGTGTCATCTGTCACATTATATATCAATGCTTGTCTATAACTTGATGCTTTTGTCTTTGTTTAAAAGAGTATCTACAACAGCAGAGCAAAGCAGTGGGAAGGACCACTACTGTGTGCATAGTTCAAAGTGACAAAACAGTACAACAAGAATGTTAATGAATCCCAGCTTCTATCTTATGAGAACATGCTGCCTCTAGGCTCACCTTTGGCAAATCAGCTTATATAATAATCTCCTGAGAGATAGAAAACAAACAACCTCTTCCAATAACTTCACCATGAGGGATAGTTTGTACTTGAATCAGTGACAGAAGTAGCAACTTACAAAACTAAAGAAAATATCAGCTGTACATCTTGTCTGTCTGTCAGTCTGTGTAGGAGAATGACCAAGAGGTAAATGTTGCTGTCTACTGCTTGGGATGACCTGCAAATAGAGCTTGGTTGCATGGTGCAGTATTCAGGCAATATTGAGGTTAAGTTTAAAGAAACTGCACAATATTATTTATTTTCAGGCTTTAGAGACAGGACAAACAAACTGTCCCATTCACAGAAGCATTTCAATATTATATGATTTCTGGCTTCTGAGTTCTTCTGGCCTCTGCCACTGTTGGGGGACTGCTGCTGGCCTCATGAGCCCACTGTGGCTGTATTTCCACTCTGTCTGAATGTGATGTTCTTGCAGGATAGCTGTTCTCACTTCTGATGACAGAGTTAAAACCTAAAGTTGGACTTGAGGCTTCACATTCACCAAGATTTGTTGGCATAAGCCATTTGCATTTGAGCTCAAGTCTCCACAATGTGTTAGGGAAGCACACAACATTTGCATACAACAATCATTTTCAGTTAATCTAAATCTTCCTCTACATATACTAGTACACATACTTTTTTTTTGAGGGGGTTTTTGCTTGAGGCTTGCTTGGGACTTAGCACTGTCAGAGCACATGGGTGAAATATTGTATTTTCCAAGTGAATAGCATTTAATAATTCAGGTAGCATGAGAGAATGGCACAATACTTCTCCAAGAACAGAGTGTACAGTAACAGTGAACATTAACTATCAGTCAGTTTGTAAATGTTGGAAAATCTGCAGGGTGAGTCATGAATTATTCAGACAGATCAAGGTTGTGTCACTTTGCTGAGGGAAACGCATGTAACCACCTTTAATAACAGCACAGAGTCACACAGAGAGAGCCTAAGCAATAGTTCTGCTGCAAAAATGAATGGTGCCTGGTGCCAGCATCAGCATTGTAACTGTGCTAAAGAAGCCATTAAAGATAAAGGCATTGCATCAACATACTGGTTTACTCTCTCTGTGCTTCAGGGTGTTCCAATCCGGAAATAACAGATGAAATAAAGCAAGGAAATCAATGGAAATCAAGGAAAAAGAAAACAAAGTAGGCTACTGCCCAGATGGAATTCAACCAATAAATATTTGAAAAATCCCAGAAGTCTATGATGTAGGATTATTAATTCCAAAAAAACTGCAACAAACGCAGATCTGTTTTAACACACAGACTACATATGTTCATGCATTATTCATTATTCTGTGTGTGCCTGTGCATGTTATCTTTACACATGTGCTTAGAAGCACAGTTATGAAGTAATAGAGGTCAGTTTTGTCGCTGAGCTGGTGTTGTATAACAGTGTCAGACTGGATCCTAACTTTCCCTTTTCACATTCCCCCTTTTCCCCACTGTTGACAACAAATACAAATGTGCACTGACTGCGTGGTACCCTCGACAAATCGCAATATAGAATTCATCACTTTCAGGGTGGAAAATTGTTTTTACAATTAAGGAATGCGGTTATCATGCAATTTCACAGGGTGAATTTGCCAGTCCATTTAATTTCACACTTGCATAGAAGTAGAAGAAAAAGAAATATTCTGAGACATTCATTTGGTGTAGGTGAAATTATCTCATTCCATTCTGTCAAACAGGGTAAAAAGTCCAATGTTTCGTGTCAGCCTAAATAAAAGAAATCGTCTTTTTTAGTATGTTCCACTGTGTTGAACTCCCCTGAGATGGGTTTTGGCTGTGTAATCAGGGCAATGAGGCAGGTGTGTGAAGTCGGTGCCAAGGAGAGCATTAAAATCTAGAGATGCTGAAGTGAAATGAGCTGTAATGGATTAATGTAGGTACTCATTCAACACCACAGTCTTTTGGATAGTGAATAGAGACCAACTACTATGTCTACCACTGCATGTACTGCATGCCTGTTACTGTGATACGTGTGTCGAAAGACCACAGGGAGCAAACTGATCCAGCCTGTGGTTCAGCACCATGGACAGAGGTAGTGCAGTAGCGCACCACAGAGCCTGGCTCACAGCTGTGACAACATGGCTTCTGTACACACTGCTGTTGTATGTTGGTTATCAGTATTAGCTGTTGGTCTATACTGATGTATTCTCTCAGACTTCTACACGTTACAGAATATAGCGTCTTATTTAAATGGAAATGTAATCTACAAGAGCAAAAGCATCTCAGAAGATATACATTACAGTCCTTTGGTTATTCTGTTATCCATCTTCTCTTCTCCTTACACCAGACTTCTTCATACTGTGAAACAATCCCCCTGGTTCCCTTGGTATTAGACTACTTTACATTAACAGAATTACAAAAAAGAAAAAAAAAAGGTAGACAGGGATATAAGCTTTCAGGTTGAACAAAGCACACCACAGACATACCTCTTAAACCCTGCTGAAGAATTGGTCTAGTCATGATCATATGGTTGCCGAAGATCCCATCAGACTGAATCATGAGATAATGTATAGGCCTATTAAAAAATGTATGGGGGAAAAAAACACTAGTAACCCTAAAAATACATTGCATTGGTTGGACCAGGAAGATAGACATATTGTATGTAGTTAAGAAGTTCTATAAAATCCCGAAAGTCTTGGTAATTGTCAAAAGTTGGACTCCACTCCTTGCTTTTTCATTATGAATAATGAGATGGGGGGATCTTTTGGTTACACTCCAGCAACATACAGGTGGAGCAAATGACCTGCATCATATCAAATTTTACCCCAATTCTGCTGTTTAATAGCCGTAACCATTCTTGCCTGTTTATCGCAGTCAGTCTTCCTACCGCCTCCTAGTTTTTTCCGAGGACAACAGCCAATGTTTTGTCCAGTCTGCTGAGCAGGTGATTGGCTGTCAACTCCCTTTCAAAAAAACACCTCCAGTGTAAAGAAAGAAGGAAAGCCGAGGTAGAACTGCCATCGACCCTGCTCATTCAGGAAACCGCTTTGTGCACAAACCTCCCTCCTGGATATGAAACTGCTGCATTAATGTCATGGTGATGCCTTCACCGTCTGCTTTCTCCCTTCTGCCTCTGGCTCTGTACTTCCTTTTCTCTCGGTGTTCAGAGTTTATTCACCAGGCTCGCTGGTTTCAGAGTTTCTTGCCTCTGCTCATTACCTGATTGACTGTGTCACCTGCCACCTGCCAGCACAGCTGCTCCGCATTTGTTCATTAATGCTTTAAGTGCATGTTAAAGTTATTGTGACACTGATTGTCTGAGATACCTGAGTTGGCCATGTTGTCTGGCCTGCTGTTGCTTGGCCACTGTTTTTTTGGTTTGTTTGTTTTTTGCCATTGCATCTTTCTAAACACTTACTAGTGAAAATGCCAAAAGTTTGAGTGGAACTGACAGTGAGAGTTATTATGCAGCTTCCATCACACACTAAACGGAATAATGTGAGAGGTCTTTCTCAGAACAGTCTATGTCTGATTAATAAAACATCATTTTCAGATTCTCAGATACCACTGAATGTTCTGAAGCAAAGTATCGAAGCTTAGCCAAAGTCCAGTGAGGAAGAATATCTTTGCGTACCAGTTTGTTGCTCATTCCTCCCTGTATTACTTTTCATACACGCATGCTGACCTATTTCCTTGTTTTCGGTGCTCAGGGGGCATATTTTGAGTCTCATTTGTCACCTGTCGATCACCTCTATTCAATAGCACAATGACACACTTTCATCGTTACCCTGTCATCTAGATACAGTCTTTTTAAATATGTCTCTCTTTCTCTTTCTTTGCTCTAGTCTGGCATGCAGCTGTTAAGTGTGCCCCTCCACCTCCTCATCTCCGCCCAGTCCCCGCAAGATCAGCAGTCCCATCTTTTCATCAGCATCATTCTCATTGGACTTCATCAGCTTCCACCAGACACCAAGCACCAAAGACTTGACAATGACTATCATATTTTATTCATATAACAAACAGCATTATTTTTCTCATTCACTTGTCTCTCCTGATTGAAACAAATTTAACATGAAATGGTTTAGGAGAATTTTAGAATTGTTGTTATTAATTGCAGTTATAAGTTCAATTTTGGGAAAATTGTTTGGGAAGTTTTATGGAGGAGTGGATCCTGAATCCAAACAGGAACAGATTGATAATAAGTGCAAGAACAACAAAGAGAAGATCAAAGAGAGGCAAAAGAAGCACTCTCACTTTTGGAAAGTCTCTGTATTCAGATGGAGAAAACAGAACAGGTTTGAGCTTTCTGGGATGACCAAAAGGACATGATTTGGAGCTGCCTGGATGGAGGTGCATGAAAGAACGAAATCTGCCTTCCAGAACAGCTTGAAGGAAATCAAGACAAATAGCCAGCAGAGCTTTTAGGAAGACTGAATGGCTCTCACAAATGTGGAATTGCAGACTTTTTTTTGCCAAGACAATGATAATGAATGAAGAGGGGCAAATATATATATATATGTATATATATATATATATATATATATAGAGAGAGAGAGAGAGAGAGAGAGAGAGAGAGAGAGAGAGAATGGAAGATGTGGAGAATGCAAATCAGCACAAAGAATTTTGCCTCAAGACGAAGCGGCACATTGAGAAGGAGGAGAAAGAAGGCGGCGACACGAGCCTCTTGATGATTGAAAACAGGCAGCCACCTCTGCTGATCATTTTGCTTTGGAATAAACACTAACATCTTGTTCCTGTCACTCTCTTGTCAACAATCAAATAAAGGAAAATCTGATGTAAAACCTGAAATGGAAATAAAATCATAAATATGAATGCATGCTCAACATTTTTAACCTGTCAGTCAGTTTCTTATTCATTTCACTCATTATCCTCTGTACCAGGCTGACAAAAAATATATCCACCAGCGAACAGCTGATATCTACTTTCTTTGCCTATTCCTCTGGACAAATAAAATACGGCTGCCAGTAAATTGATAAGGTGACGAAGGGAGGAGAAAGAAGCAACAAGCACAGATAGAAAAAGATAGAAAGAGAAAAAAAATGACAAAGGGCACAGAGGAAGAAGAATCCTTGCCAGCTGCTGGGAAACTTATTATGTGACAGGTGGTAAGGCCTTGATACCACACCAAATTTGATTCCATCATGCTATTGCAATATCCTCCTTTTACCACAATGCAATCATACTTTTTTTCTTTCTTCTAATGGAGGCTTTTCAACAGAGGTGCATTGAGAGAGAAGATTGAGGCACAGCCACTTCAACACTTATAGATAAAGAGGACAAGATGGAGCCAGTAATGATCCACCACTTCACTTAAATTGTCTCCCAAAAGGCATTTCATTAAAGGGGTGTTACCGTTCTGTAAGGGGATTTGCTTTCATTCACTTCACACAGATAGAAAAAAAAGTCTGGTATTTTTCTTGGCTCCCCAAACACTGATGGCAGGTGGTCATAGAAATATTCTCTGTTGCTGATTCATTTTAAAGCTGAGATATGAACTAAAGAGCAAGATATTCTCCTTAGGAAATTATGGAAACTAAAAACCAAAACCTCATTGCAAGTGGCCAAAAATGTGACTTCAGGCAGGTCTAACATTCTTCTTTCTTCTCATTTCTATGAACATTCCTTTGGGAAAATGCTGAGTATGTGTTCAATTAAAAGTTTATATTAATTGGAAATGTGAACTTTATTTCCCTGTATATAATTCAAAGAAGCTCATATCTGATCTTCTTGGCTGCTTTTCCATTGACTACAAAACAGAAAAATCACATCAAGGCTTTGAGAAATCAGTCCCTTTGCATGTATGAGGCAATCATTTCTTAGTGTTTGACTCTATATATTTATCATTTAATTACTTTTACATCAGACTGTCTTATGACTCTGAAAGCTCGGCGGTTTCACTCAGTCCAACAAACCTGCATCTTACATCTCATCAGTGAGATCTGGTCCCACATCTCTTCTCTTCTGAAAAAAGCAATCTGCTGTTATACCATTTCCTGTCAGTCTCAGTCCATCTAATCCCCTCTGACTCAAAAATTCATGAAAAGTTTGTTTTCTAAACTGGAAGTTATAGACTATAGATTGGATCTGGTATTTTGTTTCCAATGAGACCTCAGCTTTCACTTTCACTCCACTCCTGACAATGTTATACTGTGATCACACACAAATACAAACACACACACACACAAAATGCCTTCCTGCTTACCCGCTGTGAATTTTTGATGTGTTGCCCGAAGCTAAATGAGGTAGAAGCAAAGCGCAGCACATCTTGTAAATTAGTGTCTTTAAATTTCTGTGTGTGCATGCCTACAGAGATGCGTGTATATTTTGTGTCTGTCACATCCCACTCACATCATGCACACTTGCCTCCTTTTTTCCCACAGACAATATATTCTCCTGTTTCGAGGAGATGGGAGGGTGAATTGCGGGGTTACTCTCTGTGCTATTAGACCCTACAGGCTGTTTTCGACCGTTGGTTTCCAGACAAACATCAGAGACACTGTAGATCAGTTTGAGGAAAGTTTCTCCTCCAGTCCCCCATATGTTCTTCTCTACTTCCAAAGCAAACAAGGCAGTATAATCCATTGCACACTTTTATACAAAACAAATAGTAAAGCAGAGTAGAACTGTAGCAAAATAACCATCCTGGAATACAAAAGCAAGGGGTTAAGTATAATATTCAAGTGTAGTCACAACTCAGGCAAGTTGCATTCAGTGGATGTGAGAGAGAACACCCACATAGAGTTACAATAATAAGCATGTGGTATTGGTTAAGGAATAAAGGATATACAAATTCATTTTTATTATTCTATGGTGGTTAAAATGTATCAGCATCTACATACATGTCTATGTCATATCATACCACATGTGTGTTTACTGTGCCACCTTGGTAAGTCTCATCATCAAAAGTAAGAATTTCAAGTACAGAAAAATATGTGCAAGCCCACATGATGAACTTGGAGATGAACAAGTTATGAATAATGAAATGGACTAATTTTACATGAAACTGATCTATTCATTTTAAATTGTATTGAATCATGGAAATGTTTGTGCTTCCCCACATTCATTGGTAACACCATCTGAAAAACTATTCAAATGAGAGGTGAAAAATAGAACTACTAACTAATGGTATTCCTGTTCCTTGCCAGTAAATTTGAATAACAATTTAATGGAATTTACTACTTTTTTTAACCTGAAAAGTAACAAAGTAGTTGGGTATTCGACTGTATAGTAACTTTTTCATCCAACCTCATTACTTACAACTTCATCTCACTCTCGCTCAAAGTTTAAATTGTTTTTCTGAGCCATTCTATTTCTTTAAACTCTGAACCTGTCCATCGCTGTACTGAATCTTTTTCTTATCACCTCATTTTCTCTCTTCTTTCCCTTTCACATTCTCCATGGATTCTCTCCCAGATGGACTGCTTTGACCCCTGACTCACCAGGTTAACAACATCTATAGAACTTCTGCAACTCTATCAGACCACACAAGAAAAACACTGCCGTCAAACAAACTGCAGATTTTTTTTTCTTTCCCTCCTTTGTTCCTTTCTGTCGTCATCTTCTTTAGTGTTGTATTGATTGCTTTTGTAGTCTGCCTGGAGAACTAAGTGTGTTTGCTTTGATGGATTGCATTAAACTGAAAAAAGTGTAAAGACATTTTTAAAAAATAGCATGGCTTGTGTAATTCTGCACAACTTGTTAACACTCTTCAGAGAATCATGCATAGCAAAGCTAGCAATAGAAAATTAATATAATGCTAACAGTGATGAATTTATTCCAAGCATTTTCCCGGATATGCAAGCTCAGCTGCTGTGTGGAAAACAGGAAAGGCATTCAAACACCAGAAAACCATGGGGAATATTAGAAAAATAATGACCTAAAATGCTAAATTGGCAGCATATTTAACAAATGCCACAGAAGTAAACTGGGGACCCAGGTGACTGAAGTTTCCAGAAGGGTTATTTTCCCCAAAATTTGGGACTGTTCCAGATTCTGTATGAAATTTAAATGACAAGAAATGCAAGTGCAGAAATGCTAAAGATGGGTTTGGGGTCATTTGGGGGTGGTGTTGCCATTGCATAGTTTGTCCAACAGAGGGCTGTGTTAATTAGTTGTATTTAATTTGCATGTTTTGATCCAGATTTTTTTGAGTAAACCTCATTGACAGTGTTTAAGTATGTTATGTCTACCTCCAGTATCAGTCAGGCTGTAGTTGTGGTGTCAGATGTTGTTGGCAGTTAGCCCTGGCTGCTCAGCATCTCCCTAATCCTCTACCAACTGGTCATCACAGTATAAATCCATACTTACATGTATGTGAACACATGTTTTCTGAATGTCAGCACATGTTCACTGATTGATTATTATTAATGTGGTATGTGTACAATAATGTGTAAACCTTTGTAAACACAGACTGTTAATAAGTGTCCCTCTTATTCAATTACTTAAAATGAACCCTTTCTTTGTACCATTATTATTATTATTTGTATGGTTACTGTTTTTCTGCCCTTACTAAAGAAAACTAAAGACAATATTATTCAAAAAACTTCCACTGGTAGGGACCACCTCACTGGTGTAGACAGGTATTCTGACAATTACTGATATTACATTTATCTACACTGTAAAACGACAAGCCTCATAGAGTGTGATGGTAGCTGGCAGGACTTCCTGTAACGATCCTTGAATAAGATGAAGTCTCTTGCTGAAGGTGCCCCACTGTTTGACCACTGAGCTGTGGGGGTGTGAGACATTAGATAGATAGATATGCAGACAGACAGGCAGATAGATTCACATTTCACATCTTGCAGACATGAATATAAAGAGAAAGCGAGAGGCAGGCAGCCAGTTCCACAGTTCAGGGCTATTATGAGATGGCTGCTCTATAGACGACACTGGAGAGAAGAGAACATCTTGGATAGGACCATGTAATGGATGTCCAAAGTGATTTCTCACAAACAGCATTGTGCATTCAGCCTGGAAACCAGAGAGGCTTGATTGGCCATATTCAGCTCCATAGTTGGCCACATGTCTGCCCTGCTGGGAAATGGGTTTCTCTCTTTTTTCACCCTTTTTTTCACTGTCTTTTTTCATTTGTTCTCTGTTTCATTGGTCTCCTTAGCTGTAGTTAGTGAATCGCATATTGATGAACAAGTGGACACTCACATAGATACATATACACAGGATTCCATCACAAGTTGCTATTTTTTCAGGTTTGAAAGTTGAAGATTGTTGTAATTGTATCCAGTTTCATGGGGATTGAGATTCAGTATCATTCAGTATCACATTTGGAGAGAACCTGGACCTCTCTTACTACACTGTATATATCCCCTTGTGTGCTCAGCATTTTTGTATGATTTCCCGATTCCCTGCACATGAGCGCAGCTTTGTCTCTAATAATGAGACAGAGACAAAGAGGGAGAAAGCTGAACTCAGAAAAGTTAAGTCTCACACAGTCTCAACCTTTCCATATTGTAAAATATATTATCTTCTGGTTCACCGAAGTTCTGTGGCCACAATTAAGTATGGTAACATTTCTGACAGTTTAATAAAGTTAAAAGCTTTCTGCTGCGGCCCACCAGGGCAGGAGGTTAAAATACATTGTCTAGACTACTAAGGTCATCTGTACTAACATTTATCAGAGCAACAGAACATTAAATGATAGTATTAATAAAATATATTTATGTTGCACTTTTCAAAATAAACATGGTCTTTGCATAGATTGTGAGAATAACAAGAATCTGATTGAATATTCTGAACTGTTTACATCAGCTTTAACATACAATAAAGCCAGTTCCTTTAGCTAAGGAGAAGACACTGGAGCAATGTTAAGAGGACTTTTCAATGTCCATTGCGCACACATTTCTTGGCCCAACCTACCATGTCATCATATATTTCAGAAATTAAAGAGGGTATCTTATCTTCTAGTTTTGTTGCCATATTATGCCATTGTATTATTAGTGATTGTCTTGTGAATGCTCATGAAGATGGATCTCATTGTCGTCTTTGGGGTGTTCCTGCTGACCTCTGAACTGGGTATATGTTAATGATGTGTTTTTTGGCCGGAACAAGTAGCTACGTACTTGAGTGCTCAGGAGTGAAGTGGCAATAATGTTAAACAATGACTAAACAGAGCTGTGTTGTAAGTAAGAAGAAGACATACATACTCACATATTGGGAGGAAGAGTGAAAAAGATTTTTTAGATTCAAGATCAATTGGATCTCAGAAAGCAGATAATGAACCACAATGTTCTGTTTAGGAGTGTGAACACACACACACGTAGCATTCTGGCTGCAACACACTTTCCTATGATGTGCATACACACACATGCACACACACACTCACCAGGGTGGTGGTCTCACGTACAAATAATGAGCACAATCCTCTGGAGCAGTGCCCCATTGCTCTTTCTGCCTCTGCTTTTCCAAAGGTCACTCCTGTTGATCCTTAAAGCTGAAATGGGCTAGAGGAAGAATAAAGGGTTCAGATTAGAACTGAGGCCATGAGATTAATGTAATTAAAATGCACCGATTAAGACTGCATTAAGACAAGTGTTCTGTCAGCTGCAAGTTATTTCCCCTCCATTCAACTAAATTTGAATAAGTCCATTAATAATCAATCCATTACCAGTGGATACTTTGCCATGTTATAATGCATGCAACACTGTGAGGATGAATTTTCTACCAGTGTGGTAGAGAACAGTACGGAGCCCCCGAAGGAAAATGAGGCAAAAAAACAAAAAAACATGTGGAGCCCCTGAAGGGACATGGAGAAAAAAAAAGAAGCCAGTTATCTCGGGATCCTAAGAACACTTTTGCTAACTTTTGTCTAACTTTGCGAGTTCAGTGTACTTCCGGGTCTTCAGCAGCTATCGGGACAGCTTCAAGAGGCAATATGGAACCATGGAGGAGGATTTGGAAGACTACCGCCAGAGATGTCCCACAGGAGGATATATCGCAAATAAACAGAGACAAGGTGGGCAGAAATAATGTAGCTTAACACGCTAGCTGTAGCTAATGTTGATATGTTAATGCACTAGCTGTAGCTAATGTTAATATGTTAATGCACTAGCTGTAGCTAATGTTAATATGTTAATGTACTAGCTGTAGTGTATGTGTGTATGTACACTATGTGTATAGTTAGCACCCATCGCACGAAGAGCACTGACAGTGCACAAACAGATGAGTCAGCAGCACTTCTCGACGCTGACAGTTGGCAGGCAGCAGTGACAGAGAGCTACATTTAGTATGGAGTGATTCTGTATTGGTGAAGTTGGTGTATTGTATGAGTAGAAGTTTCAGAGTGACACAGAGCGTTCCCACAGCTCTACGTTCCCACGTTTCTAAGAAATTATTGAAATTCTGACCCTATGTTCTCACAGCCCTCCGTCCCACAGACATATGGGGTGTCCTGGTACCTCTGTGAAGCTACGAGTGAAAGTCCCTGTATTACCTGATGCGGGATGACAAAGCTGTTATTCCTCTCACTCACAATGGCATTCACCCACAGGCTGCTAATTTGCCAACAAAGATAGAGATGTAATTGTAAAGGAAATGCAGTGGCTGGTCTGTCCACAGATATTCGTGAGCCACAGTGGGGTCTATGGTTGCTTTATGGTCTCTTATCTTGACAGGGCAATGAGCGGTGTGGCATTCAAGGTCCGTTAGGGAAAAGTCCGCCAATGAGGTGCTGGCATCCGCGAAGTGGCATAGTTTGTTTGCGGATGCAAAAGTGTTTATGGCGGTGGGTATAGGTTGCCCACAGGCCAAAATGAAGGGAACTTCCCTTGTTTCTTCTGCAGATACAAATAGAGGCACTAGTTGAAAGCCAGCGGATCCTGTTTACTGTTATCTTCAAGTATAACAGCTGGAATCTTGTCTCGCCAGCGAGGGTTGACGTCAGCGGGCTGGAGCGACATCAGGTGCCTCACAGCCAATGAGGGACGAGAGTCCCAAAAGGGATTATGGGATCCAGAGTTCAGTTTGATTCAAACCCAGACCATTAGGGCTGGAGGGAAGAGGCGCCGCTTGCCCCCTTGGCAGTTTCCTTTGTTGAGGAATCAGGCCTTGATCTTTCCTCTAGGCCGCCCTTCATGCTTTGTCTTTCAGCAGACAAAGAAAATCCATGGGCTCAGTCCACCATGGCCTTAAAACAAGGCCCCAACATATACACATACTATACTATATACTTATATACTTACAGAAACAAACAAGCAGTGCAGTGAGTACCAATATCCCTGTGTATTTGTAAAAGGAACACTAAAGATTTATAAATAATGTGCACAGCAGTTGAGTGTCCATCCTCTGAAAAATGTAAGGGGGAGGCCAACAGCAGTTGCATGTCTATCCTCTGGGGAGGGTGGGGTGATTTACAGAGATGCAGTGACAGCCTCTCTTAGCTGCATATACATGTTCACAGCCTGGTATGGATCTGTTGGTGGTATAAGACAGGACTCAGCCATAAAGATATTGCAGCGATCATAGACATCTGGAACACATGGTACAGCCAACGGAAAGACACACTCATGTTTGCACAGTTGATTGTGTTCTTCTTCAACAGGGGAGAGGAAATCTGTTGTCTGGTTCAGGAATAGCATACATCACATTAGGCCTGTTAAACACAATTTATTAATACATTTAGGAAGAGCTAACTTAAATCAAGCTCTAAATTAGTGTCCATACCACCTCCACCCTCCTTCTCTCTCTCCCCCTTCCTCCCCACTGTCTCTGTTACTCCCCCCTTCTCTTTCTAACCCTCCTCTCCATCTCTCTCTCCCTCTCCCTCCCCACTCTGTCTCTGTTACTCCCTCCTTGTCTTTCTAACCCTCCTCTCCATCCCTCTCTCCCCCTTCCTCTCCTCTCTGTTTCTGCTACTCCCTCCTTCTCTGTCTACCCCTCCTCTCCATCTCTCTCTCCCCCTTCCTCCCCTCTCTATCTCTTTGACTCTTCTCTTCCCTACCTGACCTGGAAGAACATTAATGTCACAAAGTTATCTCAGGATCCAGGGATAACTAAATCAGGATCCTGAGATAAGTATATAAAAAAAATTCTGCTCTCCATGTTCCCTCAGTGGCTCTGTAGAACCTTCTGCAACTCTGAGCTGCATAAATGTATAAACACTGCCCCCTAGTGGTGCATATCATAGCATGGCTGGTATAAATCAGCTAAATACACCATGGACATACCAACAGAGCACACACACACACACACACACACACACACACACACACACACACACACACACACACACACACAACCATTCCTCTAATCACAATCTAATCTATAATTCAGGGCAATACATAAAACTCTTGATCCCCCCCAGCTTGATGAGATATGTGAATATCAGGATAATATGGCACAGTATAGGCAGTAATGAGCAGAAACATGCATTCAGTCACTCATCACACAATACTTACTGAAGGAAAAAGCCCATGTTTCATAAAATGCATGGATATGGAATGGTTGTAAAGTCTGGTAAATTGATAAATCTGTTGTCAGGTGAAACTCGAACTTTACTCACAAATGGGGAGGTTTTTTTTACAACTTAGATCAACCAATGGCATGCGCTGTCCAGTGAGCTCACAAGTGTAAGTCATGAGCATTTACAGAGCGCATTACTGCAGTTTGAGAACATGTAGGAGCCTGCTCAGATAAATGCTGCGATGTATGCTGTTATTGATGGAGCAACAGCAGGTGCATGGAGAGGATGGTTGTGAAGATTATTCTCCCCCTGTTGCATTGCAAGGGAGAGCATTAGGTGTGAGGATGATGACAATCTGTGACTGAACAGAGAGAAGCTACAGGATGTCCTATGATTCCAAGCACTGTTACTTCATTTTCCTACAATACTACTACATAGAGTCAGCCTATGTTTTGTTTCAGTATTACTTTTTTTTCTGTTTACTATACTGTTCTGTGTTGTGTGACCATTGCAGGGAAAGGAACTAATCATTTTGATGACAGTGGCTTACTCACTGAAGCAATCACTCAATTAAAGTTTTGGATGAGTTACAACCTTTTGCAGGTTAACTATAGTATTTTTCTGTACATATGAGCTGTTTCGGGAAATGTGCCAAAGCAACTGAGAGAAATTGTAATCAGCTAAACTGTGAGGGTGAGCAGCACCACACAGAGGAGATGTGTAAACAGAAAATAATTGCACATCTTAATGTGTATGTGTTCATGTATCCAGTGTGGATTGGAATCTGCAGCTTTACTTACAATACACTTAACATATCTTTTTCCTTTCTTTTTTGCAATATTACACAATTTATCTTGGGAATAGAACCCACAAGTGCACAAAGAAACTAGCACACTTGCATATTTTTTCATATTGTTATTCTGTACAGATCTCTTTTCTTTATGGCTGCCTTAACAGCCTGCAGCAGCACCAAAGGCTCAATGAATGTGTTTCATAGAAAGCTTGCTGAGCAAACCCTGAAATGTGGTATTAATATTACACAGTATTCTGCCAGTGGGGCCCAGCAGCTCCTCCTCAACACGCTATCTAAATGAGATATTTTATGCAAAATATATTAAATATATATTAAATATATAATAAATGTAATTAAAATGCAGTACAATGTCATTATTCATTAATGATCATGTTCCACTTGAGGGTGTATTTTTCTATCTTCTATATTTATTTCGTATTTAAAAATGTATTTTCATAGATTCACCTTGAATACATGAAGCAGTTAGACAAACGCAAACACACACACACACACACACACACACACACACACACACACACACACACACACACACACACACAAATAAGCAGGATGCCAACTAGAATGTATTAACAATATTTATTCACTACAAGTTCCAGTGTTATTTTTCCTACTTCATCTCAACCCAACAGTAAGAACAATATGTATTTCTTTACATATATACAGATTGGTTTTTACTATTGGCAATATATCACATGTCCTTATTCATTTATATACACAACACATGAACCACCTTGTGTACCATACGCCAACCTAATGGTCGGGGTAGAAGATGAGATCTTTATATAATATGGGTTTAAACCTCAGTAGTTTTCTACCGATTGTGCTCACTTTCCCCCTATTGCTCCTGCAAATGTAGGGCAGAGTTAAGAGTTAAATAATCTCAGTTTAGCTTTTCCAGTCTCTCATTCTCTCTTGGAAGAATATCTCCAGGGATCTCAGGAGAAAAGTTCTTCTCTAATGTTGTCAGCCAGTGTTCAGGGCAGGGACACTGGGACAGATGGTGATTGGGATCTACATAGACAGAAGACTTCACAGTGAAAACACTGACAGACGAATAAGGAGATAAGATGATCGGAAGCTTGGGCGTTTATGATAAACTGATCATTTGACCTCTGTGTTTGTGTGTTTGTTGCAGGCAGGAGAGCAGACTTAATAAAATAAAAGATGAACTATTCTGCAACAACTCAGCTACACAACAGAAGAGTAGCTGTGGTCAGACCTAGGCCTGGGTCAGTGTTGATGGACATGATCTTTGTAATTGATCTGAACCAGTACATGCTGTAGTGATTGATAGAATAGAGGATAAATTGACAAATAAAGAATTCAAACTACAAGCCATTTCCATCACGACTTTTTGGGCAAAATCAGAAGAAACAGGTTTGTGTACATTATTACAAACTCGCATGGAAAACCAGTACTCACCGGGTATGTTTTTGAGACTCCATCCATAAATGTGTGAATTAAGGGATAACATCAATAATACAAAAGTACATCACCATGGCTAGTATTTATTGCTTATATGCTTAATACTGTAAGTTAATGTCATTCTAAATTTAATTTCTAAACTTCCAGCTTTTTTAAAATGTTCTAATCCAATTAACTTCATTCACACTTTTTATTGGATGCATCTAACACACACTTGGACATGGCATGAGAGACATTAATGTAGTAATCTTCATATAAAGTGTTGGAGTCAGTGAAGTGGTGAGATAATAATGATAATAATACAAAAACGTTTTTTACCAGAAGTCATGAGATTGTATCTCATCTGTATTGTATGTGAATTCTTATCTTGTATTGTTAGCAGACGAATATGTTTCTGTAAGACTTTAAAAGCAAACAGCGCATTTAATTAAAACCCATAAGTTAGATGTATAGAAAAAAATAGCTTTAAAAGAAAGAAAAATAATAACAACACACATTCCAATACTGCATGTAACACACAAATAATTGCTGTATGAAATATTGTATCATAGCTGTGTATAACTTGTGCATTCGGTTCATGCACAGAAAGAAACGAGGATTGCTCAAATTTGGTTAAAACATAAATACAGCAGGTCAGAAACACAGTGATACTTTGCACCATATACAGCATAGGTGTGAAGTATTTATAGTAAAACATATGACCATAAGTATTAAACCATATTGTATTTACCCCAGATCTCGAACTGAAATGGCAATTCTCATTAGAAAATGAAAATATAAAAAAGAACCCATTCCTTTATCGAAGTCAATCACACTGTCTATCGAATTGAGCCTGTTGTCTAACGTAACAAAAAATTAAGACACATGAGTTGTAAAGTATGTATCAATCAGACATGTAATGTATTTTCTTTGATCCATAATCTAGCCTACTGTTGTAGTTACAATATGTACAGTAGAAAATAGTCTGTGTTTGATTTTGTCAGGGGGGCGGGGCGTTCACCTTTAAATATATATATATATGTCTCTTTATAAAGCATTTATGACGTAAGACATCCTCTCCACATCTTCTTAAAGCAGCAATGATGTGACATTTACCAGATTAGGACAACAGCAAGGATGAACACAGCAAAGACTACATCAAGATCCATCTGCAAGTTTAAACAAGAATCCAGCACTTGTATTATTTTATAAAACTTATCACCAGTACTGTGTCATTTCCCCCTACTGTATGTGCAGAAATATTATGATTTATATTGTATGGGTAAAGCATTTCATTAGTAAGACTGAATTATTCTTTATAAGACAGCAGTTTTGATATAATTTCTCAGAAAAGTGCAAAAACATAACTAAAATGTTTGCATTCAGTGAAGTTTATTATGTGATGTATTGCACCTGACAAAGTCCCTCGCTCTCTACACTTCTAAGGCAATTTCAACCAACTTAATTTTATTCTTATACTTTCATCCTTTAGATCACCCTTAACAGACTTTAAACATTCACTTCTTTAGTGCATAATAATCCTCATCATCACTATCATTACCATCAATCCAAAAGAAGAAATTATCTCAAAGAATATGGACTTAATTTGTTATCTTAAAACAAGGGACACATGCATTTATGTGGGAATCCAAGCTCACTTCTCACTGACCATGCAGTATGGACACACTGAGATGAAAATGCCTTGCATTGCCTTCAGCTCAAAAAAACACAATCATCACAATGATCCAGCCCTGAAAAAGATCTGGAGATCGAGGTTGTGTAGGAAATTTCACTCTAGCTTTGTGAAATCGTCCAAAAGTGGTTGAGAACTGGTTCTCACCACAGCCACCAGGAAAGTCCATCCATGTAGGGGTTGACCTGATTCCATGTAGTACTCGTCTATAAAATGGAAGGTCCTTTTCTTTCAAGGAATTGGCATTAAATGAACTCTGCACTGTAAAATCAGTTTGTTTTGAGATAAAAAGGTCGAGACATACAGAAAGACACAGCTGTAAAGGGCAGCGGGCTGCTTCAGCCCATATTCTGTCTGTTTTTCATCAGTGGATTTCAAATATCACAACCAAAAACTAATGTAGTCTTTTTTTTTTCTTCAAAGCAAACAGTTTACCAAATCAGATTTCAGACCAGCGAGCCCGCTCTGCTTTGGGCAGGCACCATTACAGGCACCGCCCCCATCCGCTCCAGCGTGGCTTGGCTCACCGCATAGGAGTGCGTGTGCTGCCCGTGTGTGGATGTCACCACTGGCTTTAGGCTCACAGAGCCGTTGCTGCGCACCATGGTGGGGGGAGACGGAGCAGAGTTCGTGGTGACCACCAGAGTCTTGGGTGGCGGGAGCGTGTGGCTGCCATTGGCAAATGATGTTGTTGTTGTTGTTGCTGTTGTGGGTGGTGCGTGGCGGGACAATGGGGCTGAGCCTGGTGCTGTGGCCACAGAACTGTGGCCGTGTCCTACGTTTTGGGCCTGTCCATGTCCATGTGCGGCATGGGTGGCTGCAGAGAAGGTCTGGCGCGTGTCTCCGTTGTAGCGGGTGTAGGAGTTGGTGTCATAGTTAGGTTTTGGGTTGTGCCAGTAACGACTGTTGTAGGTGTTGGTAGATGTCAGTGTGTCATTCTCTGAGGATGAGGCGTCTGCATGGAAAGCCTTAACTGATGATGACCTCTTGGGAGGAAGGTCATCTTCTCTGTTGGGGAGATATTTTAAAAAGAGTCAGTTTGGTTAACATCTGACATCAAAATACATATTTATTGGCTTTCTTAAAAACAATCTTACAAAATTAAAAATCAATATATTTCATATCACAATTAATTAACAACCAATGTGAAAAAAGTCACTACTTGTGTTGAACCCACATAGAATCAAATTACTGTTTTGGTTCACTCTCATTCTCGATAACTGCCCAGCACCCAACTGCAGTTAGAAACTAGGTGGTCAACGACGTGGACCATGTAGCACCTTAAGAGTCAGATATTTCTCTCAGGACCAAAACAGACCTAAAATCAGGGTGGCCAGAAAACAACTCTGAATATGCGTAGCATCCATCAGTGTCTCCTTCTCCCACTTTTCTACTTTGCTCTCTCTGTTTGACGGACTACAAACACGAAATATATTTAAAAATGTGTCTTTACCAGTGACCTCTATGTCAACTGCCAATAAATAAAAGGTATCTGTATATATTTACAAGTGAGTATCACACTTCAGAGACATGAGCAGCCCCCACAGACATAAACCCAAGGTAAGGAGCCGTGAGCGTGACACGAGTGGACAGACAAACACCAGAATGGCAGTGGTTCATTTCCAGTAGGTGTGATGGATGTGTAAAATTGGCAGCTTTTTGCTAACAAGTCTATCACATCAGCATTATAAAGTGATAATATCTTATTGTTGTGTCTTTCCAAAAAAAAAAATCAACTATTGCTGCTTTTAAAATCACCAATAGACACTCAAAAAAACAGTTAAATATCACCACTACAAATACACTCCTTGATATAGTAAAGAAAAAGATTTAAGTTTTAGGCATTAAATGGCATCTATATGGTTATGAAGTCTAAATTGTAGTGCTAAGTTCAAAGAAATGAAAAGTTACAGTTGGAAAAGCACAGGTGTAAATAAAATGAATGAATGACTGATGGCTGTATTTTTGTGAAGACATCAGTAATATGAGAAATGATTTTATTAAGATAGTCAGTTAGTTATTTTTTAAATATTTAACATAAGTCCTCTATGATGCATTAAAAATCCAGTTGCAGTACATACTGAGACTCAACATAGTTATTTGTTCGTTTCTGCCATCAGATCATCATGCAGCACAATACTGGACACAAAACTTCAACCTCAGATGGGATTTGTTACAAGGCTTTTATATTAAATTACATCATGAAAAATGTTTAGAATATTGTGTCCACCACCACTACAATTAATCAACATGTCATTAAAAAATTACAACTAATTTTTGATGTACAGTCTAATCAAACATCACTTATATAATTGATGTTTTATGAATGATTTTAAGTAGATGAGCTAGTCATACATTTGGCTCTGAGAAAACATCTCTCTTGTGATATGCAAGAAAAGCAGAGCCGCAGGGGTAGAAATTGTAAATGCAGAATTTCAGCCCAAAATGATGCAGTTGTTATTCCAATCAGCCGAAGCCTCACATATCCGAACAATGATTTATCTTCTAAATGATTCATGGAGAGATTGAGAGCTGAAATTGCTGCCCATTTAAACAACTGACAGAGCTTCACAGACTGTTTGAAAAGGCAAATTAGGCTGTGATGATGGGGGAAAACGAGATAAAATTAAGCTGAATGCTCCGCACTTGAAATCCAAGTCACTGGCCAGGGCTTTTTCTGAGCTGCAACTTTGTTAGTATTCTACAATGAGAAACACAAAGCTGCAGCTGTATTTTACAGCCGTTTGAAATACAGTAAATAGGCCACAAATGTAGTCTCTGCCACTGCATGAAATACATACACAGGAAACTGCTTGACTTCCCCTTAGACACAACTCCAATACATGCACTATATTATCTGTTCTTTATGCACTACAGCAGCTTTAACATTTGTTTCTCTACTGGTGAAATTTGGTTAAAATATAAACACAGTGGGTCAGAAACACAGTGAAACTTTGCACCATATATAGAATAGGTGTGTACTATTTATAGTGAAACATATGGCCATTAGTGGTCAACCATATTGTATTTATTTGATTGAAATGAACCAAAGCACCATCCTGTACAGAAAGAGAAAAATCAGCAATCAAAGGCCAACCTGATTTCATTGGGGATCTCTTCCTCATCATATTTGTTCTTGTTTTTCCAGTAGAAGAGTGTAACCGCCACTAACAGGGAGCAGATGATGACAGCCAGGACTCCAGTAGCAATGGTCCCGGCTATCAGACCCACACTCTGAGGCTGGGCTGCAGGACAGAGAAAGGAGGGGACAGTGTCACAAATGTTTGCCAAATAATTTACATAGAGTGTAGTCAAAATCATCCAGAACAGTCCTCAGCTGAAGAGAGAGTTGGGTGGGTTGCAAAAAACTAAATAACACGACAAAAGCAATATAATAAGTTGATTAGCTTGTGTTCAAGATTATTTGTGCATTTCAATCAATTTTTCTGACATAAAGCAGCAAATTGAGGTCATGAATTTCAGCTAATATGACTCATGTGTTCCCTAAATAACAGCTGCTGTCTAAAAAGTACAATTGTGTACTGTTACAGCTGTGCTTTGTGTCCTTTTCCTCTCCTGTGTATTGCTCCATCCAGGTCATCTACACCTAATCAGTCCTCAATGAGGTGCACCTGGCCCATGGAGGAAGAGGTTAAATGCTCCAGCTTCCTGTGACAGAGAGTATGCATCTTGTTTGCGGACTGCTAGTCTTGCCTCAATGTGGGATTTTATGTGATTTAGTGTTTCTGTTGTATTTTGATAAATGGTGGATTGCTGTTCACCCCATAGGGCCAACATAGGGTGGGGGTTTAACAATATATTATAAAATGTGTTTTGTTTCTAAATCAGGATTGTGAAATGGCTATGAAACATGTATTTCTAATGCACAATGGCATATATGAACAGTGTTTATTAATCAGATTTTTTTTATATAATACTGAAAATAGTAGTAACAGGGATGGAAAAGAACATTTTGACGTAAAACGTCAACTTTCAAAGTATTTACATCTGCTCCATGTTGGCATTGCCTGTAGTTAAATAATTGAGATCCATTGCTGTCTCTGGCAGACAGACTCAGCACTCAGCTGTCTTTATGCCTGCACTTCTGACACTGGGTGTCAGCCTGTCATACACTGCCAGATTATATATATAAAAAATATACTGGCCCTGCATGACCCAAACCAACTCTGTTTTAACTTGTCTTTTTGTGCGATTGGTGTCAAATGTGGGGAGTTCTGCTGTCTGCAAGATGTTCTGCTCTTGTGCTGTGTTTTTATTGTATTGTGTTGTTTCCTGTTTATCTGTCTATTTGACAAGTGCCACTCAAGTAGGAGGCTTCTTTATCTTCATCAGTCATGAGTGAAATGTGGAGGTGGCTTTTCTATCTATAAATAAACACGTCTGTACCATATGACAGTAGAAGTGCCTCATTCATCCAGCAGCAGTGTGTCTGTGTATACTTACGTGCTACAACCTGAAGGTTCAGAAGACAGGTGCTCTTGCCAATTGCGTTGCTGGAGGTACACTGGTAGAGTCCTGAGGTGCTGGTGCTGATGTTTCTCAGTGTTACAGTGCCCTGCATTTGGTCTGGTGGACACACACAGAACCACATAGTAACTAAAGGTATTTAAAAAACTCAAATACACGGACACAGAGCACAGTGTCCAAGCACACAAACATATGAACTAAAAGAAAGAAACATTTACATGAAGAGTGCCTATTTGTGCCTATTATTTTAAATTAATTTAAACCAAATAAGTCATTTAACATTTATAAGTGTTGACAATACACAATATATTTAACTGAACTACTAACATCTACCAATAGGGGGTGCTGTATACCTTTAATACAGGGTGTAGAAAGTGAAGTACACTATTGAGTAAAGTAAAGGTGCATATTCCTTTCTGCCACAAATGATGAATGAACAGAATAAACAAGGGTAATACACTACTGGCTTCTTTAAAAAAGGCTTCACCATGAGTTGCAGGAAGTGAGACAGGTTTTCTTCTGCTCTCTTCATAGTGACATGACCTATCACTGCTTGAGCACATACATGTATCAAACTGAACACAACACACTGAGAGATAAGACTGACAGTAACAAATCCTGGATCCTATTTCAATATGAATGAATCAAATGCAAACAGCATAAGACAAACTCAAATCTATAAAACATACATCACACAAAAGAACAAGGCCTGTTCTTTCAGTGTATGACATCAGACATGTCAAATCAGGTCAAACTAGGCTCAAAGCAGTATTCATGAGCAACTGAAGAATAGGCCTATATTTATTTAGTGAACTGGTGTTTCTGTTTTGTAAACACAGGGTGGGATACCCTCTAATAGCTTTAATTGAAATGCCAAAAGACAATTAAATTTTTATTTCAATAGTAGGATCAGTTCAAAAATAATAATATCAACATGCAATATTAGTAACTTGTGGTTTGTGCTATGTTACATGGCTTACGTGCAATTACAAGTATCTATAAATCCTCTATATAATGTTAACACTAGGTAGTTTCATTTCGTGAAGCTTTTTGTGCAATTACAATTCAGATGAGACATGATTGGGCTTCTTTGAAGCTTGAAGGTGTTATCTTATCAAAGTGCTGACATGCCTGACCCACCAATTAGCACCATAAAATGCAGATGGCTGAAATGTATGAAGCACTTGTCTAGCTGAATTTGCAATTGTGATTCATATTCTTCAGATTTGCAGTCCACTCTCAGCAGGTGTCCACATAATTTGTCTCTATAGCTGCCTAAGAAAAAAAACTGTGGCAATCTGCTCTCTGCAGTTGATTTTGCTCATTGTATAGCAGCCTGTTATTGACCAGTAGTGTACACATGACACAAGCAATCACTGATTAAGGTTATTTGACTCTGCAATGGGCAAAGCTGGAAAAGAAAGGAGAGTCTACTACACCAATGCTTTCTGATGCTGAAAACCACCTGCAACTCCAACACACCTGCTGCTGTGATCCTGGTAGATCTGAGAATATCTGCACAGGTGTTAAGTCAGTGATTGCACCAGCCCAGTTCAAACAAATGTTTGAATTAGGTGGAAAAACTGTTGCAGAGTTTGGTATTCAGCATGAGAGAAGGAGGAAGAACATTATCACACCACAAAAGCATGATCACTTCATTTGCTTTCACACATTTCTGACACATGCACACACTCAGTCGCAAATTTACATCTGAATCACTTCATCCATCCTTCCATCAATCATCACCCTTCAGCAGGATCAGAGGGCGGGCAGTAGTTCAGGCCTGGCACACAACAGGTGGCGATGATGGTGGGATTGTTGCTGAATCTGAGCTGAGCTATGCGTGTGAGATTTACCAGCAAAGGTGGGGCAAAAGGGTACTCCGACGGCCAGCTTGTGTCTAATACCTTGCATGGCGTTGCTCGGCAGCTTGGGCAGCGCGTCCAGCTTCTCCCAGGAGTAGGACGGTGTGGGAATACCTTCATCCGAGCTGCAAATCAACATGATGTCACTGCCTACATCCAGCGTGCCCTGGATTCGACATGCTGGCACCGAGGGGGGCACTGGCAGATGGAGAGAGTGGGTGGTGTCATGTTAACCAGTTCACAAAGCAAATATAATGTTTTCGTAATTGCAGGAGAAACTGCATATTCAAAATAGCTGCAATCTAACCGTGCTTACTTGCTGCTTAAAATGATTCCTCTGGTTCAGCTTCAATTTCTTTTTTTTTTTGTCATAATGATGAAGACTTCGTTTTTACATTTACTTCAGAGCTCTACATTACTGTTGCCTTTCACCAAATGATTCAAACAATGAAATAATAGATTAAGCAGGTAAGGCCACTATTCTTACAATCTGGACATAAGATAGGTTATATTATTCTTACCTTAACTGACACTTAAGATTTATTTTCTGCAAACAGGATAAATTTACAAGATCTAAGATAATAGAGATGTGATAAAAGTGCATAAAAAACTCTTATCCTGCCTTATTCTTTGACTAGTCTTATCTTATCTTTTTGAACCTTCAAACAATAATAAATAAATAATCAATCTGTGGCACTGCTGCATTTAGTTACCCAGCACGGTGAGCCCAATAACGCCAATGTTGCGCCCCCCTCTGTCTGGGAGGTTATTGACCAGGCACTGGTAGGTCCCAGTGTCTGTCAGCTGGGTGTTGTTGATGAAGATGGAGGCACTTGTACTTGGCATGGTGGCCACAAAGCCCACACGACCATTGAGGTGGTTGGCGAGGCTGAACACCTGGCCACCCTGGTAAATGATCACCTGGAACAGGGCGTCACAGAGAGGGGAAGGGAAGGAAGAGAGACAGACAAGGTAGGGGATGCAGAGAAAGACATTAAGTTTAAAGAAAAGTTTGGAAAAATAGGACGTGCATGGGGAAGGATGAGAGATAGAGAGAGATATAGGTGACAAATAAAGTGTGTAGAAAAAGAAAAGAAAAATTTAAAATTAGGTCCTCCTATAGACAAAAAATGTAAATGAGTATTATTCAGACATTTTTTCTAACTATTACAAATATCCCTCACTAGAGGGAGACCTAGTTCTATTGAGATGCTGAAAACAGCTTGACAGTGGACAGAGTAAGTAAAAGAGTGAACAGAACTTGTATGTCTTAAGACACAGCAAACAAACAGACAGAGAAACCAAAAAACCTTTTATTTGTAAGTGGTTCTTTCTACTTCAGTGAGTAGAGGACGGTTTCAGGGTAAGGAGCACATACTAAAAGTATTCTTTAATGGTAGTATAAGGCTCTTTAGATAAAAGCATCCACTAAATGGTATGCATAATTGAAAACATTTTGACTTAGAAACATATAAACAGCAATCTGATGAATCCATGTGTCGCAATGCAGGCAGTCCTCTGCATATGGAATCAAATTCAGTGAGAAAATATGTCAAAACCTCAACTTTCATCATTACATCTGTGACCTTTGAGAATAATCAAAGCAAGAACACTCTTGAACAGTTGAGTTCACGCCTTCGGGTTGAGGTGAGGTTGTATCAGGTCCAAATTTAAGAGCAATGAAAGATCAATTTGTTCAAAAGCTTCCCCCGGGCTTCAAACTTGGACTGAACAGCTCATTTGTGAGGCAGAGCCACATGCAAAACAGCTCTCACCCCTCAGCTGGGCCCACACAAAAGATGAAGAGGACACACACAAACACGCAGTATGTGCACACAAGCCCGGCACTCACTCCCACACACTCACACACCAACTCACACACGGGCACGCACACACACATGCACACAAAGCACGGAGGGGAATCAGAGGGGCTATTCACTTTGGTGAAAAGAGCCCTCATTGAACTGTTCAAAGACCCAGGCAGGGAAACAACCAGCTTCAGTGTGTGCGCGCATGTGTGTGTGTGTGTGTGTGTATGCATGAGAGTGATAGTTCTGATGAAAGTGCAGGGGTGTGTATGTGACTGTGTCCTCCACCGCTGCTTAACGGTTGTAAATTGCGCGGCTGCAATTTCCTGAGTGCAGTAGACTCGCTTTGTCCTCTTATGTGCAGATGAATAGGCAGCTCCTCAGCTGTGAGGAGAGCCTGCAACTGCATCTCCTCTGTGTGTGTGTGTGTTTCAGTGTGTGTGTGTGTGTATGTGTGTGTGTGTGTGTGTTTCAGTGTGTCAGTGAAGATTCATTTACTCACACAGAGTGTATCAGTTTTGAGTGTGTGTGATTGTTCGGTCACAGCAACTGTCTCAGTCTCTACATGGCGCTAATAACTGTGTGGCCTCACTTAGATTTAGTCAGTAATGTCTTTTTCTCATTGTCTGTCTCTCACAGCCTACCTGCCTGTATCTCTCTCTAGCGGGCGGCATCGGTGTGACCTGGCTCAACACTCCTGATGACCTAACAAAATAATCTGCATGCCCGGTGAAAGTGATCCAATCAATCGGCCTCACCCACAACACTGTCTGTGTGTGTGTTTGTGTGTGTGTGCATGAATGAGCAGAGGATTAAAGCAGGTCCTAACCTGAGCCGCATCTTTCACCTGCCCATGCTTTGCTTCTTTTTTTTTTTTGTGCTCTTTTTTTTGCACTAAAAACTGTTGGTTTTTATTTGTTTTAACATTTAAAAAAAGTATAAATCAAGGCTTATAATCAAATAGTAATTCAATGGTCAGTTTTTATAGTTTAAAATGTGCTGCATGCCAACTATTGTCTGTACATGTCTATGTGATCTAAATTTATGTGTGTGTGTATACCACCTCATCCTCTCGCATGGCCTGGTTGGCTTTGTCGCTGTGTGCAGGGAGAAAAGAGGTCATGGCTGACGCTCAGATGGCGGATGGCCCTAAGAACTCTGCTGGCCCAAGTGACTAGCTGGACGTTCCACCGCTGACCCAGCAGTAAACCTCTGCTACATCCTTTCCTCGCTAAAATCCTCTGCACTCCTCTTCATACACACACTCAGACACATACAGTACAAGCATCCACTCACACTATATCCTGCATACAAAAAGCCTCTGGATATTCTGTATTACCACACTAGTCTCATGACCATAGCCTACTTCTGATTGACCCAAAGGACCTGTTGGCCCTGGACACAAGGGATACTGCCACCGCCTCAATAAAGCCTGAATAAACCTCTAAACCCCTACAGTCTCCCTTCAATTTACAGACTGTAAGCCGCCACTGTTATCTCTTTCTATCCTCTGAGACATGCGCTGAACAATATGTGCTCAGATCCTTTTTACTCACTTTATGCCGGTTTTGCACAATTTAGCCCATATACTACATAATGCGCATATACCTTATGGTATTTCCAACTATTTTCCATGTGTGGTAAGGATGATGTCATACCAGAGAGTTGTGTTTCTGCCACAATGGCCACCATTCTCTTTTTTATCAATGGGTGAGAGCGGTGATGCCAAGTCACTGATTGAGTCATTGATGGAACTTTTAATTAAAAATAAAGATTGATCACTCTGAACTTTCTCGAAAGCCATTAAAGTTAATTTGCAAAGCATAGCTGCCATCATACACTCACCATCTCAGTACTGTTCACTTAGAGTACATACATATTAGTCCACATTTTAACTTGCTTTTACGGTATGCAATGTTACCAAGAGTGTAAGTCATCTGGATCTGAAAAAATCAGGGTGGTTAGGTCGACTAAAGGTTCTGGGTTCAAGTATCATCAACTCACTGCTGAGGTATCCTTTGGAAAGACATTGAAACTGTACCTGTAAATATGTACTGTCACTGACTCCTCATACTGATGCCCCATGGGTGAAGATAAGCAAATTAAAAAAAAATTCCTTTGTACTGATCAATAAAACATATGACATTACTGTATACGAGATACTGTGAAGCTGAGCATGTGTAACCTCTTCTCTTCGCATGTGTAACCTCTTCTCTCTCTCCATAGGGAGGAGTTGAGGCCTCGGACACACAACATGCCATTTTGAGTTCATGTCTTTGTTCATTTTCTTTGATCTCTCCACCATGAAATCAGAATGGGGTTGTAGCAAAACATGAAAAGGGCCACATTTTTGAGATAATGTGAATGCAGCATCTATCCGATACAACCTCTAGCAGATTGTTAGGTTCAGATAAGGATCAGAATCTGATCAGCTAAAATACTATGACAGATGTTCTCAATTACAGATTAACATCATTTCTGCACCACAGATTCTCTCTGACCTCAATTTCACTGAACTGCACAATTTTACAATTGGTTAAAAAAAAAATCAACAAACACCTCCTATCCAGGAACAGATAAAAACATATCTAATTTATATTCCAGACAAAAAAACCTAATTTAGCAAAAATACAAAAAAGTTGCAGTGTTAATCAGACTTGGATTGACAAAATTTTCTCAGCAACTTTCTTTCTCTGACTAACGTAATTGGATTTGAAAAGATTTCAAAAGACAGTGGCAACATTAAACTGCCCGGCTCACCACCATGAAGGAATGTCTCCAAAGTGCTGGTCATAAACTTTTGATATGTCAACTCTTTTAATGATTGCAACTACAAAATTAGTTTTAGAAATTAGTTTCACAGATGGTCCAAGAGAAGAGTGAAACTAGAGCTTTTATTAGTGCATAAATAACTGATATCCAGCAAACTGTTTAGAAAGGATAAACAGATCGGAAACATAAAACCATTGTCTAGTTGCGTGAGTGTGTGGTTTGCGTGTGTTTATCTGGATTATCTCACACCTAGCGGCCCAGAGGAAAGAGGTCAGGACGTTTGATCAGACAGATTATATACACAGAAAACAACACATGAACATACACACACAAACACACGGATACGCCTCTCTGAGCTACATGGCTACACGTTGTAATCTTGAGCTCAGCATGTCAGTTAATCAGAGTAAACAAACACGACTACAACCACTTAAGTTTAGATCATAAGATGGGGATTTAAGGTTGAGTGTTATTTGAACACTACGAAGTCAGTGAAGACATTTTTTCTGCATTAATCTCATTATCTTCAGTTTCAAAGGCAGCAGCTTCATTCAAAATTGAATGGAATTTACTACACTGCTTCTTATTTTCCTCCCAATTGGTTTACTGCAGTTTAACAAGCTGTAACATTGATTAATTACCAGTTTACAACTTAAAATTAACATTCCCTTCAACATTTGACTTGATTGTAATTACGACTGGGAAAGCTCCAATGTATCCAACTCCCACCAAAATACAAACATGGATGCCTCAAGTCATCTTTCTCAAGGCCATCTCTCTCAAGGCCATTAAACCCACTGATAGTGTTTTATGGCTAAAGCACAGTATGTTCAATCCTTACACAACAAACACTGTTATCATACTTCTCTCTTAAATTGTCCAATGTCAAACTATTAATCCTCATTAAACCTGCAGTGGAAACAAGATTTAAAAACAACATTGCCATATTTTCACCTTTTAAGGTTACATAGCAAACTATTTACACATGCAGCACATACAGAGCAACATCAGCATTCATTTTGAGTCTGATATTCACTCTCCTTTCAGTTCTATTTATACTTTCACTCCTGATGGAAATATCTGGCTATTAAGCTGCAAAATGCTCCACTATGTTCCCCAGCTAGTTGCTACTGTGTTTGTCTGCTGGTTGGTGCTGGGACGGTTTTTTAGATTTAAAAAAAAAAAAATGCCTTTCCTTTGTATTAACTGCTTCATCTAAACAGACTCCAGAGATTCCTTCAAATCATAAACAAAGTATATGAAACTCATACTCATATTGAAACATCAAGTTATACAGTCTAAAATGTGGAGTAAACAGTGTAACAGCGCCCAATAAATTGCATTGTCTCTTTATATCGGAACCTGGTATTCAAATTTGAGAAGAGAGAGATCTGAGTGGTCCAAGTGTGCTTGGCAAAGTGCTAACGCAGGATGTGAGGGTGTGTGAGTGGGTGAGTTTTGTTCAGTAATTCTTAATGGCTTTTAGCATCAACTGTAATGATTTATGACATTCTCTTCCTCTAAAATGACCTTGTACTTGTACTGTCGCCCCACGCAGCACTTTATTTCATCGCTCACTTTTTAGACAGCGCACCAGCCTGATGGTAGAACTCCAGCTTACTGTGTCTTCTTGTGTGTCATTGCATGCTTGTGTGTAAAAAATGACAATGCACACTTGAAACCTTGTGTGTGCAGCATGCCTCTGAAGGTATACAGAGACTTAATTATGGGCATGGACTTAACTAGGTATGTTATATTCTGTATGATGATGATAACTAATGATGATGACCTGCATTAAAATACTGGATGTAGCCACTGTGACAACAATCAATGGCTTGTGGATTCCCATTTTGTAGCTTCAACTTTGGTATTGTGACCATCGCCATCTTCATATTTTGGAGCAATAAGTGATGATAAGTGACCATATTTGGATGAGAGCTAGGGAGGGGCTTCTCAGGGGCCAACTACAGCACCTCAGGCACCGCTGTGGCAGCAACTAGTTAATCATGAAGTAGCCACCCTCTAAATTGTACCTTGCTTTATTGTGTATTTTACCCTTAATGGAGTCATAATTTACAAAATGAACATCGTGCTGAAGAAGACTTGAAACAAGTGATTGAGAACATAAACATAAAAAATCAAGTGTGAAGTAGTGTCATTTTCTCATAGACATCTATACAATCAGACCTCTTTTTTGAGGCAGTGAATTTGCCCCCTACTGGCAATTAGTAAGAATGATGAGATAAGGTACTTCCAAGGGCTACTTACTTGGGTCTTACTTGTCACACAGGGACCAGATAGTGGAAGTAAAGAAAATTGCCCTAGCTCAGAAGCCCGTCCCCTAAGCTGTGGAGTCCCCCAAGGAATTGTGCTAGGGCCATTGCTGTTCCTAGTGTACATAAATTACATGAAAATGTGACTTGTTCATATATGCAGATGACTCAGCTCTGGTGGTTGTTGATAAATACTTGGCTCAGCTCCATGAAAATGCTTAGCTAACAGTAAAGCAACATCAGTGTGTGACAAAAAAAACTCTCCTTACACCTTGGGAAAACCAAAAACCAAGATTAAACAAAGCCGCAACATCTAACTACAACAAAGACCAAGATGGAAACAAGTCATGTGACTTTTTTATGTTATCCTTGATGCTCTTTCGCTTGTGCATGCACGTAGTGTTGCAACCATGTAATCTGTCCCTTTGAAATGAACTGTCATGCAATACAGTGTGAAGGTATAGCATGAGAAGATGAATGTTATGCAGCCTTCTACATGTATCAGCACCCATCACTGCTTGGCTGGCATCTGAGAGTCACATGCAGTCATCCATGAGTAAGTTGCTATACGTGTTAGTGTATTTTGCTATTGTTTCTAGTTTCTCTGCGTGTATGTGTGTGTGAAGATAAGAGTATAAGCCTTGATCCACAGGTATGCACATTAGAGCATCACTGTGTGATTTCTATTTGTGGATGTGTAGATGCATGTCAGTTTTCACACTTTTATTCTACATAATGCATGCATATATGTGTGAACGCAGTAAATATATACAAGCTCTGCATGTATGCATGCAATTTTGCACTACATTTGGACCAGCATTCTGTCTAATGCCAGTTTGTGTGTCTGCATTTGTGTGTGTGCTGGTGTGTGTGTCTGTGTGTCTGTGGTGAGAACAGCTGCGATATAGAGCCTGTCATGGGCGTGAGGTAATTAGTGCAGAAGATGATTGTATTATTTGGACGGCCGACCAGCGCCGGGGTTCAAAGTGAAGGGAGGCAGGTGAGCTTGTACGGCCTGCAGCTGCATGTTAAACAACTCAAATGGAATCACAGAAGTCCCACAAGGGGGGAGGAAGAGTTTGAGAGAGAGGGAGGGAAGGTGAGAAAAAAACAAATGGAAAAGAAGGGCAGCAAGACAGGAAGCGAAGATGATGAGAAACTACTTAAGGGAGACTAAATTAATACCAACAAGAAACAACTAAAGTCTAAATCATGCAGTATGAAAATAAAACTACTCAACAGTAAATGACTTTCAGGATATTCTTTACCATACAGCTGATACATAATTTTAAAGGTAGAAAAATACCACTTGACATTGAAGGCTACAGAAGAAGATAGAAAGTGATAGTTATCTATACCATGGACACACCTGCAAGCTCTACAATTATATGTTAATCTAAGTTACATAACTAATAACTGAATGGTGCGTTCAGATGCACCGAAAAGAGAACATTTGAGTTTCTGTATCTGCTCAAGCTTGACTATATCACTATTGCAGTCTGCATTTAGTTTTGCACAAAAGGCTAATGAACGTTTGGCACGAATATTGCACATTAGCGTTGGGATGTCATCATCATCATCATCATCTTCAAGAACAGATGACGCGCTGAAGATTCTTGCCACGCTCGGTGGATGCATTGTACAAATTAAATGTTTTATCATCTCAATTTAGGCCACTTAGCAGAATCTGTGTCTGCCTCTATACATTTCTGCAACCTCTGAAATTCTCTTTACGCTGTATCTGAGCACACCTTACTACTGTTTAAGACTGATGTTTCATAGTACCTGTTTTGGCTGTAATGTAAGCAGTGAAGCCATCCGCACGATGCATATTGAATAATATTACATTACAAAATAAGTTAGATGCATCTCAGTATGTCTCTAAACAGTTCTCTACTCCATCCAAACACCATTATAATCACATCTGTCACAACTACACTACCGGTCAAAAGTTTTAGAACACCCCAATTTTTCCAGGTTTTTATTGAAAAAATGTCTTCAAGCTTACCATCTTGGTCTTTTTTCCTAAGGTAGTTCTGGCATAGCTTGGACTTGTGTTTTGGATCATTATCTTGCTGTAGGATGAACCCATGACCAACTACGTGCATACCAGAGGGTACTGCATGGCACTGCAGAATGGTTTGGTCGCCGACCCTGGATCCAGAAAAACAGCCCCAGACCATCATGCTTCCTCCTCCATATTTGACAGTTAATGTCACACACCGAGGAAGCCATCCTTTCGCCTACTCAATGGCATACCCAACTCCTACGTGATGAACAGTCTTCAGTACTCCATTGGTGGTGTTTCATGGCCCAGGCAAGCCTCTTCTTATTCTGACATCTTAGTAATGGCTTTCTTGCTGCAACTCGACCTGTCAAACCTGCAACTCGAAGTCTTCTCTTCACAGTTGAAACTGAGACTTGCTTACTACGACCACTATGAAGCTGTGCTTGAAGCTGTTGTCTTGTGAACCACCTATCACGCAAGCTGTTGACTCTCAGAAACTTGTCTTCTGACTCTGCCAGACTTGCCAGACCTCTTCCTTTCAGAGATTCTCCCAGTTTCTGAGTGCTTTTGGTGAAGGAAACTATACTCTCTGACACCTTGACTTTCTTCACAATTTCTCTGTAGGAAAGACTTACTTAGAAGTGCTTTTGTATAATTTTCAGTTTTGGGTAACCTTACCTTTTTTTTAACCTCTGGAAGTTCATCACTTACCTTTGTACCATTTCAAGCTATTCATTGGACTTGAACTGCTTGAATTTCAATAAAAAAACTGGAAAAATTGGGGTGTTCTAAAACTTTTGACTGCTAGTGTACATTCATTTCACAGTGAAGGAACAGAAAGCCAAAGTGGTTTGCAGGATTCTGTCTGCTACATCCAAATAACAAGAATACTCCTTTCCTTTAATTCAGCACTTAATCTAACTGGTTCCTTATTGTAAAATGTAAGGCAGTGACCACTCTGAGTGGGTGTGAGTGATTCATTCTCTACCTGTTCTGGCTGGTTGGCATTGGACAGTGGTATCACCATCCAGATGATGTTGAGGTTATTCAGAGCAGCGCTGGTGGTGAAAGAGCAAGGCAGGACGGCTGCTTGGCCGCGGGCCACCTGGATACTGCTCTGGGACACCGTCACATCCAGCGCCCGCACACACACTGCGGAGAAACAAGACAGCAATCAATACTTTATAGACACTCAGGGACAAGATGTATATTGTGAATTACATATATAACAGAGGGAAATAACATGAGAGAACAGAGAGAGAAGAGGAGATGTCTAACTGTAGCAAACAGATATATCTTGTATGATCTCTCTCATTCTGTAAAAGAAGCAAGAAGCAAGTTCAAAGTCTTTCTGCAGGCTATTTGACTCAAGATCACCTGTTTCAGTGATATTGGAAAACTTGTCTTAGGGGAGTCAGAGATAGAGAGAGACAATGAGGCCGAGAGAGGTAGATCTATAAGTTCAAATAATAATGAGCAAAACATCTGACATGTACTTGTGAATGTACAATATTTTAAGAGGCAAAAACTTGTGTTTAATCTCTCAGTTCATCCTCGTCTGCCATCCTTTTATCTATACAGCAAAACAAACATGATTTCTGAACCAAGCTCCTCTTTTGAAATGCTCTCTGCAGCTAAACAAACATCTAGACCACCCTGTGAAAGATGACATGAAATATGTAGCAGTTAAATGGGGAAACACGATCGGCTGTCTCTTGAGTTATTCATTTCCTAAAACAACTTGCTTCTTTCACGGGAACACGGTCTGTATCAATACATACTAAATGAACATGCCAAGTGGGATTAGTAATGGTTATTTTGGATACTATTTTCTGATTGCTGTACGCATCCAGCATACTAAACAACCACGATAGCTTGTTGTCTTGTGCAACAAAGGTTTATCCTCCCAAACTAAAGAACTAAGGAGCTGCTTTCCTCATCAGCCGTCAGCCATAACAGACCCATAGAGACAGATATGTACATGCAGCATCCTATTTCTAGACCAGCTAAATACATTACAGCCAAAATTAAGTTAAATCTCCCCCGCAAGCATGTATCCATGTCCAAAAAACCCAATGGGAAGTAATCGTATCTAAACATGGTGAGGAGGATGATGGCAGTGATATGATTACAGATAATTGATCATGTCCTGTGAATTGCCCTTGTTAGTGATAATGTAAGATGATGATCTTGCCAGAGGAAAACACCAGCATGTCATTTGTACTGTATGTAGGAGTCAAACCAGATGTCAAGTACAAGCAATGACCACATTGCACACTAAGATATAGATCTCATCAAGTTGTTTGTATCATCTATAGGTAAAAGAATATATGCTTTATTTTAAAGGTCCCTTAATCCCATGCTAATTCTCTAGAAAGAGTAGTTTGCTTTTATTTAATGGTACATTTGTAGGACATTGGCAATTTGGTAAAATAATAAGAAAAAACAGAAAAAAGTGTTAAGTTTAGTGCAGACTCATATTTGGGTTCATATGTAGTTATTAATTTTGCAAAAATTCTTAGTAAATTAGATATTTTAACTGACAGGAAACAATAAAAACATACACACAACAGTTTGCAATGTGTAGTTTCATGTGTCAAATGATATGTTATCATATGAGGTTGTTTCTTATTTTACAGATACCCTCCTTTCCTATGAATTTCCAGGATTACACAGTAGCTGCTGTGTAAGCTTGAATTCTTAAGACATTGAAACGGTTATGTAATGTGGTAGTATACAGGAAATGTACAGAGTTTTTAAATAAATAATGCAATATGCTAATATAGTTTTATACGCAAAAGTATAAACTGAAAACTGAAGCATTTTTGTCAGTTAAAGAAGTGTTAAGAATCAAATTAGTTTTTTAAAATATTTGTAAATGGTCCTCACTGTTGGAACCATTTACCAGATTACACTCTTCTTTCTGTGCTGATTAAGTAATGCAACATCATAACCACTCTCGCTATCATATTCCCCACCTTTGTAAATTGTCATCTTTCTTATCAAACTAATTTTTTGTTTTTGATAGTTATTGTTCTCTTTCCTAATCTCAATGTAATGCATGTATTATATGTCATTTTTGTATTATGATTTTTTCTCGTGTGCAATAAAACAATTTAATTAAAATGTAATTAATGAGCCCAAATGCAATAAGTTGGTACTTCAAACTGAGTATTTTCTTACTGAGTATTTTTCACTGTAAAATAATAACTTAATAATGTGTATTTACTCAGGAAATGTCTGCTAAGACTTTCAGGCTTCATCATTTCTGCCAAATTAGAGTTTTGAATACATTGTAGCTGACAGACTGCCTGTTGCTCTTTCTCTGTCTGTCCAAAACCTGCTGGACTTCCTACGCTTTCCCTCTGCTGGCAGACACCACCTACACCCTGCAGGCTCACTGCTGGCACAGGAGGGATAGGCATGCACTCAAACTGCTCTGCCTCATTACAGTTTATAAGAGATATATTCAAGAAAAGACTCCCCATTAATTATGCAAGCAGCTTAATTTAAAGGTATTATATTCCACTGGAATGTACGTTTTGTTTGATTCCTCGCTGTAACTCAATTGCTTACGTAATGAGACAACAATGACCTCAGTGTGTACATCACAATGCTGCTAATGAGCTCCCATTACCCCTTATGACATCTGCAGTCTCAGGCCATCATTGTACATACAATAAAAAAACAAAATCTTAGGTCACCTCCCTAATCTGATCTTCTTCTATCCTCTGTGTACACAATGTTCACTTCCTGCACAGAATCAATCTGTGTTCATATTAGATGGTTCAAGCTCAAGAGGAGGAAGCTCATACAAAAGGTTGTGGCCTTAACAATATGTGCGATTATATTGGCGGCATGAGATTAGTCCAAGTGTTTATTCTAATGTCCACACAGATATTAAATGTGCTAGATTGAAGGAGGAGGAAAGTCACAAAAAGAAAGAAAGAAAGAAAGAAAGAAAGAAAGAAAGAAAGACAGAAAGAAAGAAAGAAAGAAAGCGGTCCTAAAGGAACGAAGATACAAGGAGCATCTTATCGTTTCTAAGCCTCCTCCAAGGTAGTCTCTCAAGCCCACAACAGCTGGAGGGCTCATTTCAAAACACTGGATTAGGAAACCTCTGCGCACAGAGCCTGTAAGCTCCCACGACCAAAGAAGAGCACACACACACACACACAAAATCACAAACATGTACATGAACACACATGCTATCAAACACATGTGCATGTATAGTACATACATGCACCCACATGCCCTTCCGACACGCACGCGACATACCACCTACCATGACGAACACAACCCACCACACACGTGCTCAGTTATTCTAACCCATCAGCGTATGTCAACTGTGACATGTATGGTGGCCCTTTAGGGACATATCTAAGAGACAAGTCAGAACGTCTCGACAGCTCACCAACCACTACGGCATTGCTTGGCATTGCCTCATTATTGCACACACTTCTTCTAAAGCTTTATGCCGTCTCCTCAGCTCTTCTATTGGAGCATGTCCAGTCAACAACCACTCTTCCAGAATGCATACTGTAAACAGTTTGATATGTGAAGGCTAAAGGGTGAGTGACTCATTGCCATATAAGGCCATCGGGATAAAAAAATGCATACACAACAGAATGTGTGTCCTGTAACTGTGCGTATGACTGTGTTGTGTACATTTTTCTAATCTCCAGCAGACTATACTCAAATGACACATAGTTTGTCTCATAGAGAGGACAGGTTTTCATACACTGTGATGTGATACACTTCTCCCTGTTTTATTCCTTTCAAGCACATTACTTTACTATTCTTGCCAAAGGCTGAGTACCGCATGGAGTTCTGCAGTTAACTTCATGCAGTCTTCTTCTTATCTTCGGGCAAATGTGCATACATGACTAACAGTACCAGTCAAAAGTTTGGACACACCTTATCATCCTCTTGAATGAGAAAGTGTGTCCAAACTTTTGACTGCTGCTGTACAAGAGCTGTCCATCTCACTGAGTTTACCATCCAAGTCTTTCCATTTTTCTTGTTTTCAAACAACTTGTTCTCTCCTACTCTCCTTTTCAGCCCTGAGCAGCCCTGAGGCACAGCTCAACAGAGCTCAGACCTGCCTGACTGACAGGAAATAGGAAAAAACTGAACCAAGCTAGCAATCCCTGATGCTGACCCCGTGCTGCCCACACTGATGTGTACCTGTAATTGATGAATGCCACCAACATTCTCGCCTTTGCTAGACCTCAATAAAACACTGAAACATTCATTTATCTCCTAACACTTAATTTCATATTTCCAAGAATATGACTCAGAGTGTTAAATATGAAACCATCTTTCCTAAAACATTCCCTCAATTAATATTGAACCACATCATCCAATTTAGCACTACAACATCTCTCTCTCTCTTTTCCTGTGTGTGTGCGCGTGTGTGTGTGTGTGTGTGTGTGTGTGTGTGTGTGTGTGTGTGTGTGCGTGCGTGTGCATGTGTGTGTATTGGGATCACCTTTGAGATTAAATTGGCATAAAACAGATAAAAAGCAAAGAAAGTGATGTATTTGCTATATAAATAAATAAATAAATAAATGAAGAATAATATAGAGACTTTGTGTGGAAAAATAATAGTGTACGTATTTGTCATAGTTTTTACTGTGATTCTGTTCATTTATGATGACATTTTTCTTAAAAGACAATCACAGATGATGTGCTACTCGGTGTCTGGAAGGTGATTCTAATGTTTTGTATGGAGTACAAAGGACAAAGTAATTGAGAAAGAATGATGTAGGAAGTAAGGAAGGGCAAAGTGGTGTGACGGGTGAATGGAAAGAAGGGAGGAAGAGGAAAGCACAAGAGAAGAGAAGGGAGGGACAGAAGTCAAATAGGGAGGTCTAGAAAGGAAGAATAAATTCAAAGAAGAAAGTAAAGGGGAGGAGTACAAAAAGGGAGGATAGAAGGACGGAGGGAGGATGCTGCTGTTTCCATAGAGGCCTAATTGATAAAGTCACCCCGGGCAGTGCTGGCGGTGCTTGTGGAGTGAATGAGAGAACCAATGGCGATGCACTGTTAAAACAGCTCTCTCCCCTCATTTGGGAGCCAAGAAGTGTCAAAACTGCTTTTGATTAATGTATGAGAAATCCATACACCTTAGAGAACATGGAAATGTGTCTGCGTGTGGTGCCTATGTGTATGTGCTTACTCACTCAATCAAGCTAAGGTGCAGCCATGATGGGATGGTGAACAAATGCAGGGTGAATACAATACTTCCACTCTCTGACTCGCTCGCTCGCTCACACACACACACACACACACACACACACACACACACACACACACACACACACACACAATCCCTGCTTGGCAAGTCATTTGCATCCTGTGTTTTTATTCATGTGGTTCTTTTATTCATAGGCTTTACTTTTATTTCAGTTTCAAACAGATGCCCCTGATGCTGTGATGTGACGAGCCTCTGGCACAGCTTCCCTGGGTGGGCTGACACACACACACTTACACATACATACATACACCTGTTTAAGTGGGATGATTGATGATGGTGTAAAGTCCTGACTAAAGAGAGGGAACAAAGCACACATCTATGTATAAGTGAAATGTCTTCTTTTTCTAGCTCTTTGCAGGTAACAGTGAATGTCTGAATTCCTCCAGTTTGACATCACAATTGCCAAATCTCTGTTTTCAGATTTAAACCTTCTCATTTATCTTATGCAGCATACCAACAATAACCACATTCCTATGCCGAAGGGCCAGTTTCCTACGTGATAGCCACCTTTTGTGAGCTGCATTTTCTCAAAGCATGAGACCTCTTAAGACACTAGTGGAAAAGAGTAAGAGGGAGCAATGAGAGATCGAGCATAAAATCATGTATCTTCTGCTCGAGGCGTGACAGTTGGCAGCTCTGATCACATTTCATATTCAATCTCCATCCTTTTAGAACTTCTCCTTGGACTCAAACGCCAATTTGGATTGATGCAGTGTCTTAACATCTTCAATAGAAGTGAATCTACTGCAGCAAGGACAAAAACAACAGCGAAACCATGAAATTGAACAGACGCAATGAACACGTCAATACATGGATTCAAGTGCACCGACACCTGTGCCCACACACAAACGGAACTCTGTGCCCCATTCTCTTGCAAAAGACCCAGGGGCTTCATGGTGAGCTGTGTTTGTGTATGTAGCAGACCCTGTGATGTTGCCACTGCCCGTGAGGCACCAGGGCAAACCAACAAGCGAGCAAAGACATCCATGTGAAACTCAGGTGGTATAGTTGTGTACCCAGCTGCTTGATGGGAACTCATTGAGCACCATGCTCAAAGCGCTGCTGAGGTAAAAATAAAGTCATGAACCAAATCAGTTTCCTTCCTGGAATGGTCTTTAGTTAATGTAAGCTGCTTTGATAGCACTTGTTAGCTTTGATGCAATTCTGTATGGAATTCTTAATATCTTTTTAATGGGTCTTTACTTTCTTGGCAAGCTTATTTGTAAAAAGAAAAGTTGAAAAACTTTCAGTTTCTGAGGTAAGCTACCTCCAGAGTCACAACACTGCATTATATATAATCTTTTGAATATCCACTCTCAAGCTACAGCTGATTGTAATAAAGTTACAACTAACTTTCTCTCGATAAGGCTGTGAGAAGATGTTACCTTTTCGACTAAAAAAACTCAACCTTTAGGGCAGGCCTAGTTTCTAATCATAGTCCATAGGGACCACATTATAAAAGGTCCTCATTCATATTTCACAAAGAAGCAAATGTTGGTCCTGTGTGCCGTGTACACACATTTCTGCTTTCAACAGCACAGCACGATCTAAAGCAGAAAAAAAAACTTCAGCTTCTTCCTGTCCTAAATCAAAAGGCTGTGTATTTCTCTGTTTTTTAACTAGAGACCATAATAAATGCAATACTGCTGTGCGCATGCAGCAAATTGATACATGAATGAATGTAGATAATATATCTGTTTGATGTTTCTTTTTATTAGTAATATTTATTGGTAAATCATTCTCAATGGGTGAGGGATTTTGGTGGGTCAAAGGGAACTCAGATAATGATGTCAGCTCAACGTCTGCCAGAGGTTTTGCTCACATGACTTTGCCCATTTAATCCCTCCTTTCCTTCCCTCTATTCTTCTCTCCTCAGCCTGTCCTGCAAACAGCAGCCCAATGAAAGAGCCTTCAAAATCTCTTGCTCATCCTCCCCCTCATCCCCTGCCCTGCCCATCCTAGTTGACCCATTAGCCACCACAGCCAACTCCGTAACAGGGCCCACTGACTAGCCTACATAGCCTTATACTCTCTTATAAACAGCACTGAATCTCACTAGCTTGGCTTACTGCGCTCCTAATGCACTACTACGATGAACACAAGGCCTCACAGCCCACAAAAACAAGCTATAACATATACAGTTGCTTAAAGTCTTTCTCATTCAGTCTCACAATCGTGAATGCTGACGATAAAAATATTCAGCATATTTGCATTTTCACAGCAAGTAGGTTTTTTTAACCCTCTATATTTACATTACATAAATACCACACAATTCCCAGACTGGTCTTATGTTGTACACAAACAAGCATGCATCACATGAGCAGCAGCACGTCCCCAGTTGCTCCTCATGAGACTGAGAGACTGCTTGTTTGAGATGCTGCATCTGACCGCTTCAGCTTTATGTTTGTTTGGAATGATTAACAACCCTATAAGCTAAAACTTTCAGAATTTACCAAACAATCAATATATTTCGTGACATAACCAGTTTAGTCAGCACAATAAGATGTAGATAGAAACACATGAGACAAGTGAGAGATGACGCAATTGAAATATTATGGGATTTAGTGTACTAATATAATGAAGTAACATTTTTAGAAGTGGAAGAAAAAAAATATAACAGTGAGAAATATTGGCTTTTTATGATTCTTGTCTTTTTTAAGACTGATGCAAATGAACTGGGGGAAAGTTACTATGACAAAGCTAATGGGTGATCAGCTAAACTAATGTGCTCGGCTGTGTAAAGTGAGTGAGCAGAAGGTTAAAGTAGGCCACTGCCCTCGTGCACAGATAAGCCTGGGCACTGGAAGACTACCGCTAAAGCAGCAAACAGATGGCTCTGCACATGCAGCCCTGGACACAGCTACACACATACACACACACATACAATGTCCAAATAAACATCAAATACCATCTTCTGTGAAGTACACTAATCACAAATATTACTGGTCTGATCTAAAATATAATTCCTGTACTTTGTTATACTGCGAACAGAAACCAATAAATAAAACAGTCTTTTTCAAATTGCTAGCACATGTTCCTCTGTATGTTGTTTCAAATGACAGCTGACAAACCAGACCTGGATTTCCCCAAAGTATCAGACTCTGTTCCTGTCAGCCACCAGCCTCCTCGCAGTCTTCATACCGTGTCTGTCTGTGTAGTAACTGCATTCCCTGGCAGACTTGCATGTTTGGCAAACCTGTCACAGTGTCTGCACGTAAATCTATCTTGGCAAGAATACTGATCTGCCAGTAAGATGACATGATTGGCAAGGCGCTCTGTTTTGCTATTTGGCAGTTGCCATCCTAAGGTCCCTTTTAACTAGGTGACATCGTCTTGGTTCTGCCAAAGACATCTGAATGAATGTGTGTCTGGTTTGCAGGTACAACTGGTATAGAAATAGGAGTTAGGAGGAAGATAATGGGTGTTAACAACACTGCATCCCCCAGACAATAACAAGTGTCTTATTGTACTGTTAGTTGTCACAGATAACATCAATCATTTTATCAGAGCATAAACTGCATTAGAGCCTTTACCCTTAAATAGAGACAACACCATGTAGTCTGGTTGGATGGGTAAATTCCCACATGAAACTGTTTTGTGCAGATGTTTGTTAAATGGTAAATGGACTGTACTCATACAGCACTTTTCTAGTCTTCTGACCACTAAACACTACAAGTCACATTCACCCATTTGAACACACATTCATACACTGATGGCAAGGGCTGCCAGGCACGGTGCCAACCTGCTCATCAGGGAGAAGCTTAAATTCATACATACATTTACACAACATTGGTGCAGCCATCAGGAGCAATTTGGGGTTCAATATCTTGCCCCAGGACACTTTGACACATGGACTGGAGGAACCGGGAATCAAATCACTGGTCTTCCAAAGCCACTGTGGCTCATGAGGTAGAGCAGGTTGGTTTGAATTATCCTCAGTGATTTTGCTAGGCCCTAAAACCGGGATGTTGTAGGAAACCATCGTTGTTTCACTCTTTGTACAACAAAGCAGGTGAGGCCAAACTCCTGGCACCCTCTTAACTGTCTGCACAATATAGGTTAATGTAAATGTAGTCTAAGCTTCTCCCTTAGCCAGCCAGAGCCTCAAAGTGCCAGCCAGCAGATAATACTAGAAGACTATTCCTGGAACAAGCATTTAGCCTCAGGTAACCTTGTCTGTTGCCCGTTAGTAATTGGCTTGTAGGCATGCTCTCACTCTGAATTGTTCTACTCATCTTTGTTCTTTTCTTTATGTCTCACTCTCCTTGGTTTGATCTTTTTCTCTTTGTGTCATTCACTCTTTCTTCCTCTGCTCTAGCTCTCCAAATGAAAACAGTGAATTTAAGCCCACTAACACTGACTGGGCCACCTGGGAGAGCAGAGCTTCTGCAGGTGATTTGGTCAGTGCAGTACTTCAGTAATAAGGCCCCGTAATGATTTATCGCCTGTTTGAGTCCCTGAGTGGCTAACCTTCAGAATGAACCCTCGCTCAACTCAGTGCTGCTGAAGTGTATTATCAGGAAAGCAAGGCCAAGGCTGTGGTGTACCACATTTGATTTCACATATTTTAAACTGGTTTAATTTAAGAATGACTTGGGTTAGTAATACATGCTGGATGTGCAACATCTTAATTGTTAACAAATTGAAAATTCTTATAAAATCTTATAAGTACAGTGAATGGTCTGCAAAAGTCTGGTGGGTGTACTGGAGGATCTGCTGACTAGTTGTGTGCACACTTAAAACATGTTGAGATTTAATATCGCTGTACTTTTCTGAGATCAGGCTGCTTGCACAAAACATGATAAAACCTGACAGTTTGCCTGATAGACTGACTGCATGTGACAGTTTAATAACCAAAGCAGAATGATTAAAATCCGTTTTTATTAAGTTTTTATGAACTGTTGAGTGAATTGTTCTAACTCAGGTTAGCCAGCCTATCTGCCATAATACATCAGCTGGTTTTGTTGAATTTCTTAAAAATGGCCCCTAATTATCTTTCACACATGCAGCTCCGTAGATACAGCTTTAACAATCCTGAAAGCTGTTTTATGTATTTTTCTCAGTAATATTGGTAGTAGCAGGCACTAACTGTCTAAGCTGACAGAGAAATGTTAAATGTGATATATTCAGTAGAAATATATTTTTTAAGACTCTATTTACTGCCCTACACCAGAAGAACTGCAACTATGGTGCTGATTTCTATCAAGCTTGTAGTTAAAAAACAAAAAAGGATTATCATTTTTCCTAGACTTGGAAGTTGTAAATATTGAATTTAGAGTACACTGCCAAACACATTTGTGTAATTGGATTAAAAGTGTTTCATTTTATAAATGGGTGAAAACTAATTTGAACTATATTTTACCCATATTTGACAGCATCTAATATATTTGACTATACTCTCGTCACGTGGTAGCTAAGGTCAACAGCTCTCTATAACAGTTGGTCTCATGTCTGTTGTTCCTTCTGTTTCTGAGTTATAAGCCTTCAAACGTGCACCAGGGTCAAGGTTCAAAGGTCTGTATTTAAAAGCGGGGGCCATGTAGAGTCTTCATACTGACACATGCTACTCTCCAGGTTGAGTCCTTTCTAACAATGTGTTTGGTTTAGCTTCAAGACAAAGTTTTTATTTTCTCAATTCATGAACACAAGCCATCCAAGGCTACTTTCAGAGAACACTTTTATAAAATTAGGCTTTTTGTTTGTGTGTTTGTTTGTTTTCAATGGGAATAGTGACTAAATGAGTCACCTTCAGAGATGACTATACTGCTGACAATCTAGGGTATTACTGCAGGCTTGAAGGAAGGCCTGAAATGCTTAGGTTAGAGTTGGGATTAGGGGTGAAAAGACAAAGCAGAGATGTGCAACTTGAAATGGAATGAAGCCCACTGATGGTAGACAACCCAAAACAGGAGTCAAACATGCCACATCCACCTACAAAACAATGCATTTCCTTAGTCTATTGCTAGAAAAAGGGAGGTGTTTCTATATATGAAAGGAGAAATAGTTAAAACTGATGGCCTCAACATTAACCTATCGTATTACTGAGTTATCAAGGATCTTCTAACACACACAAAACTAGAGGTCAGAAACTCCAGAGAGTATCTTAAACTACCTGTGCCAAATAGCCAGACTATTACAGAGCAGTCATATAGATCATGACATTAGTGTAGAGTCATTAGTTCAATAAATATTGTTTCTCTAGTGAATATAACCAGGGGCTTCCTACAAAAAAACCCCTCTTTCTTTAGATTAGTGGAATTAGGAAAATTCTCTGGTACCAGAATTATATTTTAGCCAGTTAGCGTGCCATCTGTCTCAGAAACTAGGAGGTAATGTATCTAATGCTAGACGAGACAGGATGCCTAACTAGTTCTGTTCTCTGAGAAACAGCAGGATGTCAGTCAGACAGACAGGAATGGAGACAGTCATGGACTGTAGGGAAAAGAAGAATCAGACCAAGGCCATTTCCCCACAGGAGCTGCTGCTACTTCTTACCTCAATAGCTCTTATTTATTTAATTCTTTTTTTTTTACACATATACATTTTATATACATATTACATATACTGTATGTAAGCTTAGTCTTAATACAGGTCTGAATGATTGATCCCCTACAGTGACGGGATCCTGTAGCTCTGTTATGTTGTGGGGGCATTTTGCTGACATGGTTTGGTCCACTTGTCTCCTTAGAGGGAAGGGTCACTGTAAATCAATACAAAGTTGCTCTGAGTGATGACCTTTATGCCATGATAAAACATTTCTATTTTGATGGGAGTGGTCTCTTCCAGGATGACTGTCTCCATCCATAGAGCACGAGGGGTCACTGAATGGTTTGATGAGTATGAAAATGATGTGAATCATAAGCTATGACCTTCACAGTCAACAGATCTCAACCCAATTGAACACCTATGGGAGATCCTGGACCGACATGTTAGATAGCGTTCTCCACCACCATAATCAGAGTCCACACACTGTAGAATCAATGCTAAGGTGTATGAAGCTGGCGTGGTAGCACATGGAGGCCCACACCTTACTTAGACACTTTCTATTGTTTTTTTTCTTTACATTGTTACCCGTCTGTATATTTGAATGGACTAAAAAGCCATTGCCTGCACTTTACCACCTGTCACACATTCTCGCCCTTAACTGTTTTGCCCCCAGTGTCGCAAAAGTTAGTGATCTCCCTGTGGACAGCTGCCCTGAGCTGACTCCACCATGACATACAAACACCAAGTGATGTATGTTGGTATTAAGAGAGGAAACAACTATTGATTCCCTGCAAAAGCCATTTCAATCTCATTTAAAACTCTTTTTTAGTTGCTGTTGTTTTCCCTCATATCCAATTTAGTGACACCATTCATGGACCATTTTTTAATTACAGACATCTTTTGATACATTTTTTGTTGATCCAGGAACAGTGGAGGGGATGGGCTGGCATGGACTCTTTGAAAATAGTTTTGTGTAAACAAGAGCACATGATAAACAGCGTACTGAGAAATGAACAGCATTTTGCAGAGGCAAATATGCACATAAGGGAATCCTCATGGGAACTCACATCGTATTGTACAATTGCATTACATGGTCGTCAGTACATAAGCATTCCCAATACAATCAAAGATTATCCTCCTCCTACTCAAACTATTGCATCACCATGATGGGTTTACATGTATCTCTTTATCTATGTTACAGGATAAAAAACATACATTTGGGTATGTGTACTACAGAGCTGATATTTCCAAATGGAAATACATCAAACTTCAGTTTATGACAGTCAAGAAACTACCACACAGCATCATAAATGTAATAATAATTGGCCTGGCACAATCACTGCTTCATTCTTCTTTGATTTCTCTCTGAAACCAGCTCTGATCCACTTCTACTAATCAGATGTAAATAATAAACTGAGGTACATTTGAAATGGTAATTTGGGAATAAATCATAAAAGTGCTTCTGTGTGGGGAGTTTTGGTCTTTCTGGCTGATCTCTTTGATGTGCAGTGTTTGAGGTGTTGACCAGAATGGTGATGCTTTCTAACTTATTCTGCTTTTGGATGTTTGATGTAGGTCAAACGCTGGCTCAGCAAGCACTGGGAACCAACTTACGTTTGCATTGCACACGCTGGTCAAATTTACATCCCATTTCATTCAGAGGAAACTTAACTGTACTGTAACACACACACGCGTGCACGCACACGCACACGCACACACGCACACACACACACACACACACACACACACACGCACCTCAATCGTTCTTCTACTATTCAGCAAAAAACTGCTCTAAAAAAAAAAATCAACACAAACACACTGAGTCAGCACTCTTCAGTCAAGGGGGGCTCTTTCCCAGACAGCAGAAAAATCCAAGAAGTCAAAGCACCAAACTGATCACTGAAGAAGTTTTTTGTTTTTTGTTATTAAAAACTGATCAGCCAAAAGTGACTCTTTGAGTAGATGGCCTGCTTTCAGTACACTCTTTCCTACAAAGTCTGAACAGAAAAGAACACATATAAAATTTAGTAAACATGATACTGAACTCCAAACCGACATCCTTTTGGCCTATAGACATTGTAAAGGACTGTGCTTTTAATTGTGTCACATTGTGTGTGGGTTTCTGTTTGACTGGTCACTCAGTGTTGCAGTACCTACATCTCTGAGGTACCCCGCTGTAGGTTTTGTCGCTCCTGCAGCCAGTGTGGCTGCACTGAGGGAGTTAGATAATACTGTTGTCAGTCAGTGATCTCTTCTTCAGTAATAGGCAATGCGTAAGCCTCTGTGAGTGTGTGTGTTTGTGTGTGTGTGTGTGTGTGTGTGTGTATGTTTTCGTGCATGCGTGTGTGTGTATGCATGTGTTTGATGGAGCAGAGCCCCAATGCCGAGCACATCTGCTCCGGACGCCTCTGGCACTGCCATATGGCTGGCAAACACGCCTCCTACTTCTCCTACACAAAGAGAGAGTTAGCAATGAAAAGAGAAAATGAGTGGAAATGAGTGAAAATGAGTGTGCGTGAGTGAAGGAGGGAAAAGCGTGTAAGAGACAGCACAAGGGAAGGAAGGCAGAAGAGAGTAACAGCTGATGAGTGAGGAGCACGTGCTGCACATTATGGCTCAGAGGACAGATCCACCTCCACACACACTAATGTTTTAAACACCCCAACGCAACTATATCCACACTGGTCAGGTCGAGGTCAGATACTAATTGCAAAAAAGCGTACTTCTTGACCTCTGTTTTTACTTGACCAGAGTTGTAAATGACAGGGAGGCACATTAAGATAAGTAAAACAAGTTACAGTATTATTTTAAGATGATGAGAAGCGGTGAGCTTTCAGGTTATAATCTGTTTAAGGATGCATGTAATAGGAGTTTATAAGAATCACAACACTTTTTGAATTAGTGTGGACTTCGTTTCTTATTACTGGGACATTCCAAGCAAAATATAATTTAATCTCTTGAGTTATGACACTCAAATACCTTCAGACTTGAAAGGCTGTGGAGGTTGTGGTTGGCTTTATTGGTTGTGTTAGTACAGTATGATGAACCCCAATGGTTACTTTAGTTATTTTATGGAGTAAAAAAAAGTTGAAACTTCTCAAATTTCTCCAAACAGCTGAATACATTACTTCTGTCCCAATCCTCAAGCCTTGTATTGAGCTCATTAAGAGACATTTGCATTGGTTTGCACATATTAAACATCATTACAAAATGTAGGTAGAATGGCAAAAGAAAGAAAAAAAGGAGTCTAATCCAGTCCAATTCATAGTCTATGCTATAGTATAAATCATTTATGTAGTGTCCATACTGTAACTATCACTAGTGGAAACTACCACACCCCCCTTCTCCTCATGAGAGCATTTCACTCATATGTATCACGCTTTATCACAAACAACTTCAACAAGTACAGTTCAAACTACTCATTTTTTCCTTTTTAACATTTCAAATGCCAGAGCGGGTACTGAAGTTCAGGCCTTGCTTATATCTGACATCTTTTTGAGCATGATGTACAGTATCAGAAGCACCAGGCATCGCTTTGCACTCATTCCTCCTGCCTTCCTCCTCCTTCCCCCTATCTCCTCTTATCTCGTCTACAGCTCCCTCCTTTTTGTATTTTTCTTCTTCATTCCTTCCTTTCTTCTTTCCTCTCCTCTGCTGCCCAGGGCTATTCATGGAGGTTGCGTTAATATGGGGAAATCAATACCTTCACTACGTCGGTTGTCGGGGGGGCAGGTCAGAGACTTGGTGGTGCAGATGGGGGGGAAGTGGTGATGGTGTGGTGGAGGTGCTTGCTTCTGTGTGGGAGGCGGGAATATGTTTCTCAATAAACGCAAGTCCATTGATCTTTCCTGCACGTCTTTGTGTGGGTCCGCGGAGACTCCTCAGGGCCTGACTGACAGGCAGCGAGCTGGTTCTCAGCCTCAGAGGCAGAATGAGTGGGTGTGTGTTTGTCCATGTTTGTGTGTAAGTGGGGGGACTGTGATTGTGGTATACAAACTGTATAGGAGTATTCAAGATCCTTTACTTGTGTAAAAATACAAATACAAGTATTATCAGCAGAATGTAAAAGTACCAAAAAGCACAACTATAATTTGGTAGAGGTATTAGTATTGTGCAGCACTTTAGCTCCTTTCTCATGTCATCTAATTTCATTATATTTTAATAATCATTATTTGTACAATCTTGAGTAATCAGCATTTTTGGCTCGATCATGGGCAAACTTGCAAGGATTACAAATCAGGCAAATTGTGCAACCGCCCCCAACTCCACGTGGTCTCTAAAGGTCCCAGGTTAACTGTGTGGGAGTTGTGATTTGTTACTTGATAAATTGTACATTTGTTTGTTTACAGGCACCACAAAAGCACAGTCTGACTAAATTAATATAACCTTTTAGGCCCTTCAGTATTGTTAATCTACTTGATCCTGAGGCCCTATTTTTAAGAGGGGCCCTTTGTCTCTTTTTTTTAAATTAACTTGAGAAAGCCAGGGGGAAATGGAAGGGGAGGGGTACTCTGACCATATAATGTTTGCACAGGTGGAAGTAGCCAGGTGTGACACAACCCATTGGTTTACACTGCAGCCAGATTGAAGCCCAGAGCAACATCTCACAGTCAGCACCATCTTTGAGACAATAATGACAAAAATGACTTAATATTTGTAGAGAGGTGCTGATGCAGCGATTTTTTGGAGCCAGTATCTATTGGCCATATGTGGCATTACACATTGGACTCAGCCTTGCCTGTTTGACGGTTTAATCTATTGCAATACGGCATATTTTATAAGGTTATCGTCATGTTTTGTTGTATGTAAAAAAAAAAAAAGAAGTACTACAGCTGTGATATTAGTACAGTGGAGTAAAAGTAAAATATTTCCTTCTGTAATGTTTTCTGTTTTTTTTACTATAAGTCTTGCACCTGGATAAATGTACTCCACCACTGTATATTAATGCAAAGTTAAAAAAAAGGATCTTCTGGCTCCCTGACTAAAACACAACCACCCAGCATTCATTGTACATTCCCTCCTGGCAGACCTTCCAAATACAATGCAGCCAAAGTCAAGCCCTTGGAGGCAAGGCATAATGTAGGTCTATTCGGAGTATAGATATGGGAGCTATTGTACATTATCCCTCTATGATCCATCTCACACTCTCTCCAGCTCTGTCACTCTCTGCCTCTCACACTATATCCCATCGGTGAAGGAAAATCCATATGAGCTGGACAGCAAGACCGCAGTATTATTAATGGAGCTTAACATCCATCTGAAGGGGTTTAAAATGTTGAAGGCTTGATGTGTTAGCCTTAACATTTCACTCAAAGCAGAGAGAAATGGTATTGTCACAGAAATAGCATAACTGGCAACTGGCTCAATATTTCTGGATGTGTGATTGAAAATGACAGTGGGTGGGCTTTGGCACTGAATAGCCCACCTTTTTGGTTAATTTTTATATACATATTTTTTAGTGAGAAGCCATTAAGATGTGTTCTGTTTGGGGTACAAGTTCATCAGAGTCATGGCGAGTCCAAAGCACACATGTTGCCCTCTTTCTTAGAGATTCTTTGTTTCAATCTATTCTCACGTCTTCTTACAAAGAACACACACACACACATATATACACACACACAAAAAACACACCCCTCAATAATCAGTTGAGCTATTCAGTGCTCGGGGCTACGCACAGAATGAACACATTCATCACATAATTACTGTGGAGGCAGTCACACACTTCATCAGTCTATTCCTGTCTCAAAGAACCCTGGAGAGAACAGTGAACGCATAAGATTTCCAAAAGATATGAGATTCTTATACCTCCGTCTAAGGAAAGTCAAAAGAGAGGAGCAGGATTTACAAAGCATCAAAGTGACATTTTGACTGATTTTCACTTCTACGCCCAGGCTGGGTAGTTGAAAGAGAAGGGTTCAAGAAAGGCGGATGCTCGAACGATAGAAAAGGCTGATAAATCTTTAAAAACCTCTCCCATGCTAAGAAATATCTTCAAAAATATAACTGTCTTTCTCACAGGGGAAGATAAGTGGCAATTCAGAGAGGCATCAGTTTGAAATCAGAGGGGCTGAGAGAGCCGTAAAGGCGGAGGTGTCTGTAAGGGATATGATGATATAAGGAGAAAGATATAAAAGGTGAAGCCTTAATGTCGGATGATGTATGATGCTCGGGGTGAGCGGGCCAAAGGCTCACATTGGACGGATACTGGAAATCAATGGTGGTGTAAAAGACGTGGAATGGTGAACGTCATGTTAGACCTCTGAACATGAAGGAAGCTGCAGCTGCCTAATAAAACACAGTGATTAGTGGCCAAGGGGTCGAGTGCAGATGTTAGCAAATATAAATTGTGGATCTATTCGATCCTAAATGGGTCTAACATAGAGTCAGAAGAGTATAAATCCCTGGATCTATTTACTATGGCCTACAGTCTGTGGTTTACTCAAATTCTGATCATTCGAGCAACGTTCGTATGCTTTTCACACTGTGTTTTTGATCAATTGTACTTTAACTAGCATACTTTCAAATCATTTTAGTATTTTTCATTGTTATATTTTTCATTGGTGAATCAGAAAATTTGGAGACAAATGGTTTTTAGTGGAAAAAACAGATTACATAAAGTGGTGAGAAGTGAAGCAAGTTTACAGAAAGAGGTTGTGTGGAAGAATCAAGATCACACAACATATTTAGAGAGAAGAGAGATGTGGCTTTTCCCCCAAAACAATGATCCCTACATGATTCCCCACTTCTTGTACACTAATAAAATTAGGGGACCTCTATAATTCAGCTCTAAAACCAAAATTAAAAGAGGAGTCATCCTTAAGGTGAGGTTTGCTGAGGTGCACATAATGATGTTGTCTGAGTACAGTGACAAACTGTGTGCCCCTTTTTCTAATCAGCAACACCTGCGATTACTGACATGAACTTAAATAACCTGTGGCCAGCCTGGCCTTTACCATACACCCCCTAGTGCTCGGAGGAATATTACACTTACACACAAATCAAACACATGGCTCCTACATGTTCCATTTCCCTTTACATCAACATATTACAGTGTAAATGGCCACTTTAGTAGTACAAAATACATTTTCTTGTTTGATACAGCTGTCTGCCTTAACAGCAATAAGTCATGACACAAATGGCCCTGTTGAGTTAAATTTACAAATGAAGAACTAAGTCATTTATTGATCAAATCATTGACTAAATCCACTGAGTGGAAATGTAATTTCATTATGAGCCTGGGCTGTTATGGCTTCAGAGAAAGTAATAGCTCCATATTGTTGCTGCGTTATGTTGTTTTTCTCTCCCTCTCTCCATGGACCAACTCAGACATCAGACAGGTAGCGGAGAGTGCTATGGCTGTGTGAAATTTTGCAGTGGAGCCAATGAAAGCTTTTCCATCACAGCATCATTTACATTCAAATTAATTCCATCAAAAGCAAAGCTGAATGTTCAATGAGCGGAGAGTGTGGCTAGCTGTCATCACCCTCTCTTCTCTGGAGGGCGAAGAGAGAAAGAATGAAAGCGAGAGAAGTGGGGGATACGGTGAAAGACAAGTAAGGTAACGTGAGAGTTGCAGAGCAAGAGCAGCATCTGATTCTAAGTATTCAAACGGAATAATTGGAACAAAGCAGCACACAAATTGATGACGACTAATGTCTTTGGACAGATTTGGTGATTTAAAAAAGAAACACTGTGAGTAATTTGCACCCAGTTTAAAAGCAGCATATCATTTATCCATCACTCATTGATCACTGTTATTATGCTTCCACCAGAACAATCATCACTATTGATCCATTTAAATCAATATCAGAGCTTTACACCCAAACTAGTTCCATGTCTCTCACAGCTACACACACACACACACCCACACAAGCACAGCTTTAGGGCAGGGCAAGAGAGCAGCCCAACAGCTTGCCGGTGGTGGCATAATTGCATAGCATGTCAAAAACACTAATAAATAAATCAGTGATTACTTCCCTTTGTGAAGTGCTGCAGCCCAATTATTGAATATTCATGTAGGTAAATACATTCATGCAAGCTTCTCTCCTGGGTTTCACAGTTTGCTTGTCTTTCGTTTTTTTCTTTGTTTCTTTTTTTTTTTTCCTGTAGTTTTAAAGCGCTCTAACTGTGCACGGAGGAACACAACAGAAATGCTTTGAAAAAAAAAAAACACAAATGCTCTTCATGTGTATTGTAAAGGCTTTTAACGTATTATCATATCTGTAATATGCTTGACTGTATATCCTCAGAACACATGATAATTTTATTATTTAGGGTCTTTTTTGTTGTTGTTGTTGTTTTTAGCCTGTATGATCAATTTGATAAAGAAATTCAAAGCTGATTGCTATTGACAGAATTTTATTGATTCCTAATCCCCTGAGGCTGATATCCGTGTAGCTTGACATACACAGTGTCATTTCCCACTCCATTGTTTCTGTGATATCTCAGTGGCACGTTGATGAAAATAATACCACCTTTTTGGCCCTCTCTCCTCAATTATCTCTTCCTACACCACGTAGATCTACATTGCATGAGAATTTTTGCTCCATCTCTGATTCACTCTTTCTCACATTTTCTCTTGTCGGCATCAGTGCACGAGCGTGTGCCAGTTTAACGTAAGAGGCGCTATGTACATACACGGACCCGCGTCTTCATGCATGCAACCACATGCACGCACGCAAACACACACATACACCATTGATGGCAACTTAGCCTGCATGATTACTGTGGCTCTAAGCTGCTTAGGGGTTCTGTCCCATCTGGCTCTGGTGTTTGCAGCATCATTCAACCCCCCCCCCCCCCCCCCCTCCATCCTTCCCCTGTCCCACCCCACCCCACACACACACACACACACACACACACACACACACACACACACACACACACACACACACACACACACACACACACACACACACACACACACACACACACACATCACCCCTTTACCCCATCCTCCTACTGTTTCATCGCCCGTCATCCGCTCTCCCAGTTGCACACACACATACACATACCCATACACACATACACATACAGAAAACAGAGGCGGAGCAAAAGGGATGATAATCCTGCGTAATCTGGGTTTACCAACTATTAGGGCTCTGCAGTGTTTTCTTACGTAATCTAATCATCCGTAAAAACGTGCAGTCATCCACCGGAGTGTGCTTGTGTGTATGTGTGCGTTCAAAGTGGAAGCCGGAAGGGATGCCTCCTCGTGCCACCTGGACCATGTGGGAAAAAGCACACACTCAAAATGCACATGCGCAGGCCAAAGTTTCACACGGATATAGATTATACGGTGACCAGGCGTCCCAGTTTGTCCGGGATTGTCCCGGTTTCAAGCTCAAAGTCCCGACAAATATCTTTAAAATACTAAAATATTGCAGTTTTCAACATTCGCTACCAAATTGTCTTTGTTTTCACCACAATAGAAATAATAATTATAATATTATACTTGTTTTCAGTGTTTACATAGACAATTATCATGTTCTACCTTACCCAATAGAAAAACATAAACAATGCACCATGTGTCTGTATTCAACACTGATTTGTCTATATGTGAGTCAATCAATCAATATGCTACATTGGCTAGGTTGTTACCAGCCTATGAACCTTTTCCAAAGCTCCAGGAAACTGACTGCATCCTTCGTTAACTACCCGACAAAGAAAATTTCAGTTGTGCACGTTGCTGATATAAAACATCATATTAAGACAGTCAAACATAGGTGGTGGACTCCCAAAGAGCTTAAAGCTCCAGAAAAGAAACTCTAACTAAGAAGAAAGACTGCAAAGTGTAAAGTATGCAGCAATCTTCTTAAAGGTAACTTATTTTGTTTGTAAATGTGTGTGTAAAATCGTGGCATAGTATTGTGAGGTTAGTTATGTCACTGCTTGTACCTATTTTATTTTAAAAAAAGAAGCTGAGAATGTGTCACAGTGGGCCAGTTAGCCAACAGCCTGCGCTTTTACACATTGACAAATACCCTGGTGGACTTTGGGAGGCAAAACATAATTTTTCATCCATTGACGAGCTGTGCATGGTGTTGAAAGGTGAACTGTGTAGGTGTGCTAAGCTCTGGAATAATTGTCTCCCATCCTGATGAATACACCTATGGGGCGTGCATAAGCGCATACACGTGCACATGAATAAACATGTGGTACAGTAATAGCACACATATGAAGGTTTGTGCTCACATGTGCTTAATCCAAATAAGTATAGTATAGGATCCCACCATAACACACACACACACAAACAAACATGTGCTCAGGAAAGTCTGTAATTTAAAGTTTAGTGGCACATCAGAAGGCATTCAGACTCCAGCTGCTCTAATAAACCTCCTGCCTTCTGTTGATGGAGGAAGCACAAGCACACATACACAAATAAACCCAACACAGACAACTAACAAACAAATGTTTCACCCCTGAAAATAACAGTATCTGCTTACTTGGCCATGTCCAAGTACACACACTTAAGTGGATGTTAAAAAAAGTTTCAACCTGCTCTCTGTGAGCACTTAACCTTTTGTGACCTTTTATCATCACACGTCATACACTAATAGATATAAAGAGATGGTGAGAGATGCAAGGTAGAGTCTGATTTAACCCAGCGTGATAAAACTGGTTTTGTGTTTGATTATTAATGAAACAAAAGTTGATATGTTAAACTTAACTCCACTAAAGCAGTAAAGAGTGATCTGGGCTAAAATATCACGCAACGGCTGTATCCTTAAGTGAAATACCCAGAGAGAAAATGAATTGTGCTATACGCTAGTATGCTAGGATAAGCTTTGAGACGTACCATAAATATTGCATGTGTAATCTCATTTATATCAGCATGAGTCAATGTTATTTTGCACCGTGTTCTGCATTCATCACCCGGAAGATATGACGTAAAACAGATTGGGAGGACAATATATAGTTTCATGCCACACCCTTATAGCATATGGATAAAAGGGATTAAGTCTATCCATATACTGAATCATGTAACACCGATCTGGCGCAGTGCACATGGCCTCCCTGAAGATCTGAGAATGATACATCAAGCAAGGGATAAATCCTCAGAATATTTTTGTCTGTTGCAGAAAGCGTACTGTCTCCTTGCATTTCACACAGATGATCCCGAAAGGATTTTTTTCTACATCATGCCTTCTTAAGGGAATAAAAAGATACAAGGATAACCATTAGTTCCTCTCACTCACGAAGGGAAAGTAAGAGTGACTTTGGCAGATATGGAGGCAAGTTAAAACTTCACGTGCATTTGCAGCAATATTTCTGTTCAGTCAGTGCTGCTCATAAAACTAGAACATAACAGTCCATCTTGAGTTAGAGCTTTCTGCGCTTTTACTCCAAAAACCTCCAGAGGATTTCCCTAACATGAATATTACAGATTCCATTTCAGTGAGAGATGTCATTAGGTTTTCTTGGGTTTGTCGCTTTCTGTCTGCCTCACTGGCTGACTTCTACGAATCTCTCCCCACCACTCTCAGTCTGTCCCACACGTTGCACATAGACTCCCAGAGATATGTGAGAATCTACTTGCATACACTACAGAGACAACTTCTATTCACATTCTATTCAGATGACCTGAAAGATGTGTTAGTAACACCGTTGGGGGTCGCACAATCTCATATTATTATTATTATTATCATTATCATTAGTAGTAGTAGTAGCACAGTAGTAGTATTGCAAACTTTTTTTTAATGTTCTATGTTGGCAGATTAATTGATTACATATGGTGAATCATTTGATTTGTCTGTTTCCAACTCTGTAACATTCTTATTTCAGTACTGAGTGTAATGGGGACACTAAGATAGTTTGAATACAGTAAGTGGGTTTCTTTAACAGGACTAATAAATGATAAATGATTGAAATATATATGTAACAAAGTAATCTGAGCTCATAGGTCTACTTCATGTAGGTTTTAGTTTAAAAACACATTAAATACAATGGATGGACATATAATGGATGTATTTGGCTGCAGCTATCTTTTTGTGAATGTTGAGAGAGACAAAGAGGTATGTATGTATGTAGAGGTATATATATGGTATATAAATTGATTCCCTACCATCAAGCTGCTGTCATTTCGTTGTTTGAACATTTCTTAGTTTACTAGCATCAATTAATCATGTAGTCTCAACAAGATCAAACTATTTTTCAAGAGAGACTTGAGAACTATGAGCAATTACAGTCAGACAACCAGCATGCAAGAAACAAGTTACAGCCAACAATGAAGCAAATTGAATAAAGAAAATAACTAGAGAAGAGTCATAAAAGCATCACATAACAAAGCTTTCCACAGGGAATAGAAAACTCCTGCTTGAGAGCTGTTTGCACTTCTTTTCCAGTATGTACGAGTCACATGTTGTGACTTTCAACTCCCTTCAAGGCTCACACACAGGGATGTCGTCTGAGGTAACACCTTTAAGCTATTAGATTTTGTGATCTGCATTGTGGATATCATGACACAAATACAACAATGTCACTTAAACAGTGAACTTAGAGGAGTAAGCAGAACTTTGTCCAGGTCAGAACTGTGATCTAAACCAATCTTACCTGGGCTGACCCTCCTTAATACATTCAGCAGTGTTAAACTGGTAGCAGAGCATGTCTGACTGAGGGAAAGTCTAATATGTCTGGCTGTTGCAACAGAGAGAAAGTAGCCATTTATCCAAAATTCACTTCCCCCCCATCCATCTGTGGTCCCAGCAGATAACAGTCACCCTAGCTGCTGCATAGTTGATTGATTTCTGGTATTTATTAGCAATGAACACATAAAGAAAAAGAAGAGAAAAATGAGATGGACTTCCACTAATGTGTGTGTGTGTGAGAAAAGAATTAGTGACGGAGGGAGAAAGAGTGATAGAAAGAGGGATGAGGCGCCCATCACGCTCAGAGAGGCTCACATTATGAATGATTCATGCATTCATCTTTAACGATATTTGAAGAACTTGCGATTTCTTAAATGGATCATTCCATCTCCCCAGAAGTGAGAATTTCTCGGGTTGCTATTTTTTATGAGGGCAGAGAGCAATGTATATCTATCTTTTCATATCTACATTTTGATAATATGAAGGGTTTTTTTTTATATTTCCTGGCACATATTGCACAGAGCCTGAGAAGCCATGTAAGCTAATTTGATAGCCAACCTGGGAATGAACACAATGAGTAAAATGTCATATGGGGCCCTTGCAGGAAATATTTGCATAGGCTCATCTGAATATGATCACATTGGATTATTAGGAACTGAAGAAGAATGGATGTGGGGGGTTGCTGTATGAGTTGTAATAGCAGTGATGATATACTGTCATTAAACAAAGAACATGATTCACTATTGGGGAAGACAGGCTGGCAAAGGAACAGTCTCTGCTGGCTATTGTACTGTATATTCATTAAAAGTGGGAACTGAGACAATGGGAATAAAATCAGGACAGAATGTGCTTTGAGGGCCAACATTATCACCATGCACCACTCTCAACAGAGAAATAATGAAGAAATCTTGGCTTAGATGCTCCACTCTGCGAGAGTCTGTCCGATGGGAACCTTCAGTACAGTATGAGATCATGAGGATAGCTCCATTGTACTGTATACAATGTTGTTGTGCTATAGCGAGAGCTGCAAATGGTACCAAAGTGGAGCACCAGCCTCGCTGTTCTCTCATTTCTATGCACATTAGTCCCATGTCTTGATTACTTAGCTGTCTTCATGCCAAACGATTAACAAATAATGAGAAAACCAATCAGTCTAGGCGCGTGGTATCCTTCACCTGTAAAATATAGACTCGTGAGGGGTGACAGTGACGCAGAGGAAATCTACTAGCGGGGAGCGTGCTTTCGCTCCCGTTGCTGCCACTGCGATCAATTTAATGGGCCTCCATATGGCGCTGCAGAATCAATGAAAGATCATTGCAGATTCCACTCAGCACTCAATGTTGGTGGGGAGCAGGAGATTCTAAATTTATACTGAAATTCCACTGAGACGTCTCCGAAGAAATGGTGACTATATGTACAATACCCCCCCCCTCCTCCTAAAGCCCTTTAGCGGAGAGTCAGGGAGAAAAAAGGGGGGAGTACGGCTACACTCTGAGAGCTTTGACCCATATCTGTACCACAGAACTGTCAGAGGCTAGAAAATGAATGGGTGACCTTGGTTGAAACTCATACCCACATCTTGTCTTGGGGATAGTCCTACAAAGACATTGTAAGCTTTGGGCCCAGCCAAGGAGATGAGGGGAGGGGTGGCGGTATCGAGGAAAAGGAAGGGAGGGATGTAAAGAGCTCGACACCAGGAGACAGAGCAATTTCCTTCCTGCTCACAGCAGGTTATATGTTTATCCAATAGCAATTAGACTTTCTATGGACATTTTCTGGCAAGAATGAATGCTGGTTCACAAACTCAGGTAATCTGCATGCTTATTTGAAGCACAAAAAGCTATTTTTACTGCAAGTGTCGAGTGAGAGAATTGGCTCAGGGAGCAGTCCACACTATACAGATGTGGCAGATGTGTCTCTGTGCTGTTGCACCACTCTGTCAGCAGTTATCACTTTATCTATAATGTATTCCAGAAGACAAGGATCATGGGAAATTATGTCGGCATAATGAAAAAAGAAAACTCACTACAGACATTGTCCTTTTTGCATAATTCTATCTAATATGGAGCACTGTATAATACAGATACAATATTCTGACAGCAGGATCATCTAAAAATGCCAAGCACATGACCTGTGAATATCATCCTCGAGTATCTTGCCCCTGATAGAAAATATAATAAAAAAAAGGGGGGAAAGCTAAATGTTCTCTCCTCTGGAGCTCGTGCTCTAGGAACTCCTCACTCTTCATGGTGGTGGGCTCAGAAATGTGCTTAGATCGACAAGAAAGCAAGTTTTGTTGGTTATCCTGTATCGTTTAATAGAGACGGGATTGCCTCAGGGGTGAGCAGGCAAGTTTAGAATATCAATTAGTATCAACCAATTCTCTGAAATTCTGCTTGGGGTGATGCAGACTTTTTTTCTTTGTACAAAGAACAAACTGCACTGAAGATAAAAGGCAGCAATGGGGGCTGAGAAGCACGAGGACATTGACTAACTCTATGTTGCTTAACTTGGGATAATGTCTAAAGGCTGTCTGAGAACTATGAGGTCTTCATTTTCACAGCAAACATATTTGGCTATAAATTGGCACATTGAAGCAAAAGTTGTGCACCTTTGAGGTTATTAATTGTGGCAGTACTGAAATACAAGTGAAGCGTAAAGGGATACCTTGGAATCTTAATAAAATAAATACACAATAATCTTATTTCCTATCTATTTTATCTTAATCCTATCTCCCATGTGTCTGGAGAAGCATTTTTCTGTTGTGTAACAAAAACAGAAATGTACAAGATGAGCAGTGAATTTCAAAGCCAAAAACTCCTACTATATGAGAATGTTCTCATGAAACAATGTTACCCAGAGTGATTGATGTCTCCCTTGTAACCTGATTGTAACTGAAAAAAGTATTTAATCACCTGTGCGACGCTTTGCGTTACTGCATCTGTAACCTCAGTGGGAACTAAACCGTCCTGCTGGACTCTTACAAAGTTAGAGAGATACAAAGACGGAGCCCTTAACCCAATTAATAGTGAAGACAGATAGGCCTCACAAAGTGCTAGAGAGAGAGAAAAAGAGATACATTTGTCCTGGGGACAGACGGGAGGATGATCAGCACATGATGCAGCCCTATTTGACAAGGTTACGCCTTGTAAATTCAGTGATACACACACGCACACGCACACAGACACACACGCACACACGCACACACACACATTCACAAACATTGTGACACACAGATGGAGAAACGGGTGCATGCGCACACAAACATATAAGCACACACACACATTTCTGGGTCAACTAGGCAATATTTCATGTCTAGACAACAACTCTACAGCACAGGGAAAATGCACAGCTTCCAGACTGGAATATTTCAAGCACTCAGTCTTACAGCAACATGTTTTTCCCACATATGACACAATTACAGACAAAAGCACACTCTAATTCAAGCCACTTATTGTGACAATAGAGGTTTTGGTATAAAAGAGCAGTGCTCGTCATTTGGGACCATTCTGTCCATTCTAATGTGTCTGGTGGGTGGGACATAATAACAGTATAACAGAGTAACCAGATAGGAGAGTGAGAGACGTGGAGGGGAGATTGTTAACAAACTTGCCATCTAAAAATACAAACTGACAGTCAGTCCCACTTTACAGTTATCTCTCCATCACACACTCAGTTTCACACATGAATCCCAGAGAGGCTGCGATTCAGCCATAAGCCTATCCAAGGATCATTTTCAACCCAGTGGAGGTTTAAATCATACACAGCTTCAAACACATCCCACGATAGCTCCCTGGAAAAATCATCAATGTCTGACTATGGTAACACAGGGTCAGAATTGTGGCCAAGTATGGAGCCATATGAGGCCTGCCCAGAGACAACACTTAGACATTATATACTGTAATGACATACAGGCTATGAAGGCTTTAGCACACAAGCTATTAATATTGATAATAGGAACAGGGAGGAAAAAACAGGCAGTTACTGTATCTCTAACAATTTTCTGCTTTCCTCTTTGATCATTCATTGACAAATAAGAGAAAAACCAGGCTGATGTTTTCAATTTTCTTTCACCTGAATGTAAGTGTACAAACACAGATTGCTGCTCTGGCTGAAAAATTACCACAATGCAAGCACATTCATTAGTTGGGTAACCTAGAGAAGCAGGTTTAGATGAGAGGAGTTAGGAGCCTGGTTCAGCCTCTGAATATAGAGTTGGTGTAATTTCCATCCAATCCTTGAGATTTCACACTCGCTCCTGTGAAAAATCACACTTAAAGGGGCTCCAGTAAGCAGGGGCTTAATTGGCTGTGACGTGACATGCATAATATCAGCTAACTCTCTATTTAAAACACACAATACACACAAACGCACACACACACACACACACACACACACACTCACACTATATATATCTATATAGATATATAGATATATATATTTCACAACCACACACACAGGCAACACAGGCACACACACACACACACATAGCAAAACTTCATCTGGTCTACATATATATATATGCAGTGTGAAAAGCGGTTAAGAGGCATCTGTAAATCATGCAAATAAGTTAACTCATACCTATCACAGAGAGAGAAAGAGAGAGGGGGAGGTTAACTCAGTTGGAACGGAGCAGTAATGAGCAGGTCAACTTCTGTCATAAATCATGTTGAACATGTAGCAAAAGGAAAACATGTTTGGCCCACAACAAAAATAAATAATCAAGGCTATTATCCTCTCGCCATTTTCAGCAGCACTGAGTCTTTATGTGGTGATGTTTACATATACGTACAGAAACATAACCTGTAAGACATTTTCACGCTGTACAATGAAGCTCTCATTGCTTGTCAGTAATCCTGACTGCTCTCTAAACTGTCTGATGCTTGATTACCGCCGATTTATTACCTCCCCCTTTGACTGATTGTATTCAAGTGTTCTCATGCTTTGGCATGGGCCCTACATGATTGCAATGGAAATAGATTCTGAATTACTGTGAGGTTAGTAATGACTAAAGACCCATATATTCTGTGTAATCCGGCTGGTAATAACATACTTGTAATGTTCTATGGATTTAGGGCTAGTATGAAAGCTGTTTATGCATTCACGGTTCACTCTAAGGTGATTAACGAGCATGGTGATCGTTGGTGAAGACTAATTATTTTGGACCGTTAGTTCCTTCAGCTCGTTAGGCATGCTCACGAGGAATGTGTCCTTTGGTATTGGTGTTTTGCATATTAAAGGACACTTATAAAGCACGTTTAGTTCATTACTGGGAGAAAAAAAAGGACGGCCCTTAAATTGTATTCGATTTAATTTGATTATCTACAGTATGTCTTATGAAGGCTGTTTGCACAGAAAATATAGCTCCTAAAACAAGCCTTAAGGAAGCAATTAGTAGATCATGCAGGGTGTCTCAAAGTAATGGTGTGCCATTGCAAATACTGTTCAAGGGAGAGATACACTGAGAATGATAAGAGGTGCATTCGTAGGCCCTGTGGTGCAGTAAATATTAAGACATATCAGGTAAAGGACATGGCTTATACTATTAGAAGCTAATTACAGCTGGACCACTGGAGCAGCTTGGTATAATATATAGCTGCAGTGATCATAATACAGTACACACCATACATAGGAGCGGAGATTACCTTGACACATAATGGCTGACACAAGTGCAAGTTCCTGGTAGGGGATATCTGTGAATCACTCAATCTCACAACACGCGCATACACACACACACACACACACACACACACACACAGTCCCTCAACACCTCTGTTAAGACTGAGCACCAGAATGAGACGGAGACTTCTCGACACATGAATCCAGTGGTATGTTGAGGCGTCTGTAAGACGTTTCTGAATTAGAACAGAGTCTTTGAAAGACAAGCAGACAGACCAGGCCCGAGCTTGGTATGTCAACATGACAAAGATGAAACTATACACCGATACTTGGAATAGCCACCTCACTCAGCGGCACTGGCAACTTGAGCTCCTCCTCACTTTCTCTGGGGTCAAAGAAGCCTCTCTCACCTTCTCTTTTTCTTTCTCACAAATCTCTCTGTCTCACACACACACATGCACACACACAGACAGATTTGTTGGTTTATATTGCCTGGCCTGGTGCGTAAAACTCTTAAAATAACCTCCACCATTCAAATGCCACAGCTGCTGTCGTGTTTAAAATAGTACCATCATCTTGAGGTGTCTCTCAAGAAATCATTAAGTCAGATGCTGAGGTGCTGATAGGTGATAAGACACGTTGCCATTGGAAAATATAAAATGGATTACACACCATTGACTAGCAAAGACATGCAAAGTAGGGATAAAACCCTGATGGAGCTGGTGCGATGTGAAACCTTTTGGTTAAATGTCAAGTAGAGCTTATTTATGACCTGTGCCCATCTTTCATATTCCTCAGTATGTGTGGTTTCACATAGCAACACTTTTCTGTCTCACATGTTTTCCAGTCAAGCCAAGTATTAGTATAGCCATAAGGAACTCATCTCAGGCACAAAGATACAACCAGGCTAAACAAAGGAGCTACTGTTCAAATCCCAGACATTGTCTGAATGACTACTGCTCAGTATGTACATGTGACTATGGGTTTGTGTGTGTGAAAGTGCATTGCATTATTCCATGGCCCACAATGAATTGGATACAACTCCTCCAGCTATTGTATCAACACCTCCTCACTACTGCATCTGCACAACATACTGCTTATAGAAGGAAAGTCACTCAATCCATTAAGAGTTGTAAGCTGGACAATAACAATGTAAATAGTGTTGTAATATAAGTGCCTAGTTAGAAACTCAAATCCAACACCAACACAAGATTAAACAGCAAGAATAAACACTGTTGTATTGAATTTCAATACTTTGAGTAATGGATGACATGTATCCAAAAAGTATTAACAGTATCTACTGGTATTGAACAGCTGTTGAAATTTAATATTGTGTTTACTTATTCTTAGATCAAATGATTAGAGATTATGACTCCTGTTTGGATATGAGAAAAACATATTATAGAAAAAAATGTTTAGTCAGATATCAGAGAATAAAAAACTTGGTATAGTACATAATATCAAGTATCAAGAATTTCAAAGAATACTCAACCCTACTGTTGATCAAATGTAGTAAAATGTACATAATACAGCTACATTTACATTACATTCATAGAGCTTCCTGGGTTTTTTTTATTTTCTTTTTTTCTTTTTGGACCACCAGGGTATGGAAACATATTGCTGCCACGCCAGAAATATAAAAATGCTTCAGTATCACATTATAATGTGAAACTTATCATGTTATAACGTGAAAGTCATAGTTGGTCTCAAGCAGAGGTGAAATGCCTGTATACCTACTCCCACACTTTCTCCATATACAACGGCGTTATGAAATGGTCTGCTGCTGGTGTGTGGAGAGGGGCACACCTACCCTCAATCTGATATGATAATTGTCCTTCAGCTGTTAGAAGTGAGGCTCTATCTATGTTTAAAACATGCTGTGGTCATTTCACCCTACCATGAAACATAAGGAGAGAGATCTGTCTTAGCACACCTTAAAAGGAGTCATACCACAACCTGTGTACCCCTTAACATGCGTGTTAGTGTTTGTGGACAGTGGTGGCTCCTCCTATGTCAGCCCAATGAATGAATGACCCTACCATAAGAGGGTCGGACTCATTCATCCTTCTGTATGCTGGATGAATGAGTCCGACCCTCTGTATACAACCCCATGCATTTTAAAATCCCTCTCAGTGTAAGCATATTTATCACAGTATCATCCACTGTGTCCAGTAACAGCAGGATCTCGTCATGTCTCAATCCAAGCATGAAGTACACTTAATATGTAAATTAGCCACATTCCTATCTGTTCTCCACACACCGTTATAACGTAAAAACTATCACATTATAACGAGATAAGTTTCATGTTATAACGAGATAAGTTTCACATTATAACGAGAAACTTATCTCGTTATAATGTTTTTTTCTTTTTCTGGCATGGCAGCATAGGCTTCCATACCAGGTCAATACTGGACACAGAAGGGAAATAGGGAGGGAGGGAGAATGAAGTGAGAGGTTTTGCTCCACTGTGTTGCTATGGACTCAGTAGGTGGTATAGTGAGACAGGAGGTGGCTGCAGAGAGGTGGTCAGGTGTGATGTGCAGATCGATGGGCCGAGCAATCCACCACAGCTTCGACATTACACTGTGCATGGCAGAAGGCAGAACAGGAGGCTGCTCAGCCAGGTCTACACACGCACACACACACACACACACACACACACAGACAGAGAGAGAGAGTGCCAGAGCCGGAGAACAGCTGGGTTAGGTCACAACCTGTAAAGCCACACTGCCCGTAGAACATCCAGTAGGACAGAATAAAATGCTGTAGAGCAGAGTACCACAGTCACACTACAGGACAGCCTAACTGCAGGGTGGCCAGGAGGACCAGGACCAGACCTCTGTCAGCTCCGTGGACATGGGATTGATTTGTTCTTCTCATTATAATGAGAAACAATATTATATAATGTCTTGTCAGGTAGGAACATGTAGGTCAACCCTGACTTCTAGCTGCTTCATTGTGAGGGAAACAGCTACAAAGATTTATTTTTAAAAATATAAAAAATCATATTTTCAGGGAAACTTCCCTTTATGGGCTTTGTTCCTTACAATATCATAATAATTGCTTCAT